>NC_074680.1:45356970-45399470 GCF_029448725.1 Salvelinus fontinalis
GTTAGTAGAACAGGTTTGTGAACTCAGCCCCAGGACCAGCTGGATGAGGGGACTCTTTTCTTTGTTCAGCTCTTGGCATTGCAGGGCTTGGTAATGATATGAGAGGGGGTCACTGTATTTTAGATGTTTCCAAAACTTAATTGGTCTTTTTTTAGTTTTTATTATTAGTGGATATTGGCCTAATTCTGCCCTGCATGCATCGTTTGTAGTTTTCCTCTGGACATGTAGGAGAATCTTACAGAACTCTGCATGCAGGGTTTCAATGGGGTGTTTGTCCCATTTGATGAAATCTTGTTTTGCAAGTGGACCCCACACCTCGCTGCCATAAAGTGCAATTTGTTCAATAACATATTCAATTAGTTTTAGCCAAATTTTAATGGGTATTTTAATTTTAATTTGCTTTTTAATGGCGTAGAATACCCTGCGTGCTTTCTCTCTCAGTTCATTCACTGCCTCATTAAGGTGTCCAGTTGAGCTTATTTTTAAACCTAAGTAATTGTAGTGTGTGCAGTACTCTATATATTTTGTACCAATTGAGAACTTTGGTCTAATTCCCTGAGATCTGGATCTTCTCTGGAAAATCATTATTTTAGCATTTTTGGGGTTTACTGGCAGGGCCCAGGTCTGGCAGTACTGCTCTAGCAGGTCCAGGCTCTGCTGTAGGCCATGTGCTGTGGGTGTTTACTGCCAGGGCCCAGGTCTGGCAGTACTGCTCTAGCAGGTCCAGGCTCTGCTGTAGGCCATGTGCTGTGGGTGACAGCAGACATAGGTCATCTGCGAAGAGTAGACATTTAACTTCTGAATTGTGGAGACTAACACCAGGGGCTGAGGATTTTTCTAGAATAGTGGCCAATTCGTTAATGGCCAATTCGTTAATGTGAATATTGAAGAGTGCAGGGCTCAGATTGCAACCCTGGCGAAGGCCCCACCCCTGGTTAAAGAATTCTGTTATTTTCTTACCAATTTTAATGCTGCACGTATTGCCAGTATACATTGATTTAATTGTCATATGTCATATGTTTTACCCCCTACACCACTGTTAATAACTTTGTAGAACAGTCTTGTTTGCCAAATAGAATCAAAGCAGGCGTTTTTTTTGGTATTATTTTGGTTGACATGTTTATCTATCAGGGTGTGTAGGGTGTAAATATGATCAGTTGTGCGATGTTTTGGTATAAATCCAATTTGGCTTTTACTCAAGACATTGTGCTTATTAAGGAAGTTTAGAACTCTTACATTTATAATACTACAGAAAACCTTCCCCAGGTTACTGTTCACACAAATGCCTCTGTAATTGTTAGGGTCAAATTTGTCTCCGTTTTTAAAGATTGGGGTTATGAGTCCTTGATTCCAGATGTCAGGGAAATAACCTACACTCAGGATCAAATTAAACCGTTTTAATATAGCCAATTGAAATTTTGCACTAGTGAGTTTGAGCATCTCATTTAGGATGCCATCAGGTCCGCATGCCTTTTTAAATTTGAGAGCCTGAAGTTTCTTATAGAGCTCCTGGTCAGTAATTGGGGAGTCCAGTGGATTTTAATTGTCCTTTATAGCTTTTTCTAATCCATTCAACTTCTCATGAATTTGGCGTTGTTCTGCGTTTGTGTCAATTTGAACGGTGTTGTAGAGTGTTTTAAAATGGGTTGTCCATATGTCACCATTTTGTATCGCTAATTCCTCTTGTTTAGATTTTTGTAGTTTTTTCCAATTTTGCCAGAAGTTGTTTGTGTTTATGGACTCATCAATTAGTGTCAGCTGCTTGCTGTTGTACTGTGCTTTTTTGGTTCTGAGTTTTAAAGTCTCACAGTAATGAAGGCATAATTCCCCATTATTTGGGTGTCTGTGCTTTTGGTTGGATAGTGTTCTAAGTTTTTTCCTTATAATTTTACAATCTGTATCAAACCAGTTGTCATCTGTGATATTTTTTGTTTAGTTTTTTTATCAATTTCAATTGTGCTTCTTTTGCCGTTTTCCTGAATATATAGTTGATGTTTTGTACTGCTAGATTGATGCCTTCTTTACTTCTCTATATTCTCTCTCTCTCTCTCTCTCTCTCTCTCTATTCTCTCTCTCTCTCTCTTCTCTATATTCTCTCTATTCTCTCTCTCTTCTCTATATTCTCTCTCTCTCTCTCTCTCTCTATATATATATATATTCTCTCTTCTCTCTCTCTCTCTATTCTCTCTTTCTATTCTCTCTCTCTATTCTCTATCTCTCTATCCTCTCTCTCTATTCTCTCTCTCTATTTCTCTCTCTCTATTCTCCCCCTCTATTCCCTCTCTCTCCATTCTCTCTTTCTCTATTCTCTCTCTCTCTCTATTATCTCTATTCTCTCTCTCTCTATTCTCTCTCTCTCTCTATTATCTCTCTTCTCTCTCTCGTACCTCTCTTCTCACTCTTCTTCTCTCTCGCTCTCTTTCTTTCTCTCTGTCTCTCTCTCTCTTCCTGTCTCTTGTTCTCTCTATTACCATCAAGTAGGCTTGGGTTTTTCTTCTGTGTTTTGGACGGGGCAGCCAGGTCCCCCGTGAAAGAGGTCAGTATTCGACGTTCAACCATGTCTGAGGACGTCGGGAGATGACGTGGAAAGCAGCCACGAGCGCTGTTACCTTTAAGATGGTTTCAGTTGTAGAAGGGGATGGTGGATGGGTGGAAGCATCTGCCTCTGATTCCAAAGGTTGCAAGTTCAAATCCAGCGATAGAAAGATGTTTTTTGAGATGTTTTTCTTTAAAACCTCTAAGGGATCGGTGTCCCTCCACCGCCGACGGTTGAACTTACGTACGCTAATGCGATTAGCATGGCGTTGTAAGGAAACAAGAACATTTCCCAGGACATAGACATATATGATTTTTGCAGAAAGCTTAAATTCTCAGTAGTCTAATTTCACTATCCAATTTACAGTAGCTATTACAGTGAAATAATACAATTAAAATGTTTAAGGAGACAACAACAACTTGTATCACGGCAACTGGTTTGATACATTCACCTCTGAAGGTAAATAATGTACTTCCTGTCACGACTTCTCCCGAAGGTAACTCCTCTCCCTGTACGGGCGGCGCTCGGCGTCTCCGGTTTACTAGCCGCCGCCGATCCCTTTTTCCTTTTCTGTTTGTTTTCTCTGTGATTCCTTTTCACACCTGGTTTCATTTGAGTTTATTTCTGTGTGTATATAGGGTACCTGTTGCTTGCCTTAGTTCGTGCGGGATTAGACTTGTGTGCATTGCGCTCGGGTTGTATTTGATGTTTGTTGTGTTCATGATTTGTATGTTTCTGTAAAGTGTGTAAAGTCTGGGAACTGTGTTTGTTCCTCGGTGCATTTGCACGAGTTGCTGGAGTATCTGTTCTGAGCTACAGGCAGTTAGATTTGGGTTTGTCATTTTAGGCGAAAATTGAAAAAAAAGGGTTTGATTCTTAAATCAAAGCCGATCCCAAACCTTAACCATCCGGAGATAATGCCTAAACTTAACTTTAAACACTCAGAAATGTCACATTTGGAACAACTTCAAAAATGTTTGAGAAACGTGGATAAACGTCTAATTGTGACAGGAGATTGTGAGAGGTGGTAGGGATGGGCATTCAACTCAAACCTTATCCTTCTAAATTTGACATTTGGAGAAACTAAACGATACGTAGCAAGAGGAATCAACTCAGGTTGTCAAAAACACTTCAAAAATATTCTCTCAGTATTTGTTGATGCTGAAACATTTAAGATTTCAAGGTAATGTGTGTCAGAGGTCTGAGTGTATTGTCATAAACTCTTTTATTTACCAACAGAATGTGTTTGCTGCTGTGTTTATATGTAAGTAGAAGGGTTCTGTTTATATGTAAGTAGAAGGGTTCTGTTTATGTACGTAGAAGGGTTCTGTTTATATGTAAGTAGAAGGGTTCTGTTTATATGTAAGTAGAAGGGTTCTGTTTATATCTAAGTAGAAGGGTTCTGTTTATATGTAAGTAGAAGGGTTCTGTTTACATGTAAGTAGAAGGGTTCTGTTTATATGTAAGTAGAAGGGTTCTGTTTATATGTAAGTAGAAGGGTTCTGTTTATATGTAAGTAGAAGGGTTCTGTTTATATGTAAGTAGAAGGGTTCTGTTTATATGTACGTGGAAGGGTTCTGTCTCCTCTCCTCTTCTCCTCTTCTCTCTCCTCTCCTCTATTCTCTCCTCTCTGCTCTTCTCCTCTCGTCTCCTCTCCTCTCTCCTCACCTCTCTCCTCTCGTCTCCTCTCCTCTGCTCCTCTTGTCTCTCCTCTCCTCTCTTCTCTCCTCTCCGCTCTTCTCTTGTCTCCTCTCCTCCCCTCTTCTCCTATCTCCTCTCTCCTCCCCTCTTCTCCTCTCTCCTCCCCTCTTCTCCTCTCCTCGTATCCTCTCTCCACTCCTCTTCTCCTCTCTTCTTCTCTCTTCCCCTCTCCTCTCCTCTCCTCTCCTCTCCTCTCCTCTCCTCTCCTCTCCTCTCCTCTCTAGACATCTTTATCCACTGAACTACAGTGGTCCTCTCCTCTCCTCTCCTCTCCTCTCCTCTCCTCTCCTCTCCTCTCCTCTCCTCTCCTCTCCTCTCTAGACATCTTTATCCACTGAACTACAGTGGTCCTCTCCTCTCCTCTCCTCTCCTCTCCTCTCCTCTCCTCTCCTCTCCTCTCCTCTCTAGACATCTTTATCCACTGAACTACAGTGGTCCTCTGCTCTCAACCCTATACTGTAACTCCACGCTTAGCCTCTCAGAGAAAACAGCACATCAATAAACACACTCACACACACACACACACACACACACACACACACACACACACACACACACACACACACACACACACACACACACACACACACACACACACACACACACACACACACACACACACACACACACAGTGTCTGTAAGTGGTTTGTTTGAGGGTATTGATTTTGCTTTAAACTTTAACTCCTAATCTCAGTTACTGTGTGTGTGTGTGTGTGTGTGTGTGTGTGTGTGTGTGTGTGTGTGTGTGTGTGTGTGTGTGTGTGTGTGTGTGTGTGCGCGCGTGCGCGTGCGCGTGCGCGTGCGCGTGTGCGTGTGTGTGTGAGTTGTGCGTGTGTGAAATGGTATGAGGGACATCCCAGCTTCAAGAGGTTTCAGACATTCCATCCTAGTTCACACAGGCTCAGAGAACCAGGACTGTCGCTCCATGCAAGGTGATCTACGGTTTTCCACAGATGGATTTGTACGTGAAAAATGTTGCTCAGAACCATGTGGGTTCCACTAGAAAAAGAGCACAACATCTAAGAGGTTGTGTCTTTTGAACAGGGTAGTAGGTGCCAGGGGCGCGGTTTGTGTCTTTTGAACAGGGTAGTAGGTGCCAGGGGCGCGGTTTGTGTCTTTTGAACGGGGTAGTAGGTGCCAGGGGCGCGGTTTGTGTCTTTTGAACGGGGTAGTAGGTGCTAGGGGCGCGGGTTGTGTCTTTTGAACAGGGTAGTAGGTGCTAGGGGCGCGGTTTGTGTCTTTTGAACGGGGTAGTAGGTGCTAGGGGCGCGGTTTGTGTCTTTTGAACAGGGTAGTAGGTGCCAGGGGCGCGGTTTGTGTCTTTTGAACAGGGTAGTAGGTGCCAGGGGCGCGGTTTTGTGTCTTTTGAACAGGGTAGTAGGTGCCAGGGGGCGCGGTTTGTGTCTTTTGAACAGGGTAGTAGGTGCCAGGGGCGCGGTTTGTGTCTTTTGAACAGGGTAGTAGGTGCCAGGGGCGCGGTTTGTGTCTTTTGAACAGGGTAGTAGGTGCCAGGGGCGCGGTTTGTGTCTTTTGAACAGGGTAGTAGGTGCCAGGGGCGCGGTTTGTGTCTTTTGAACAGGGTAGTAGGTGCCAGGGGCGCGGTTTGTGTCTTTTGAACAGGGTAGTAGGTGCCAGGGGGCGCGGTTTGTGTCTTTTGAACAGGGTAGTAGGTGCCAGGGGCGCGGTTTGTGTCTTTTGAACAGGGTAGTAGGTGCCAGGGGCGCGGTTTGTGTCTTTTGAACAGGGTAGTAGGTGCCAGGGGCGCGGTTTGTGTCTTTTGAACAGGGTAGAAGGTGCCAGGGGCGCGGTTTGTGTCTTTTGAACAGGGTAGTAGGTGCCAGGGGCGCGGTTTGTGTCTTTTGAACAGGGTAGTAGGTGCCAGGGGCGCGGTTTGTGTCTTTTGAACAGGGTAGTAGGTGCCAGGGGGCGCGGTTTGTGTCTTTTGAACAGGGTAGTAGGTGCCAGGGGCGCGGTTTGTGTCTTTTGAACAGGGTAGTAGGTGCCAGGGGCGCGGTTTGTGTCTTTTGAACAGGGTAGTAGGTGCCAGGGGCGCGGTTTGTGTCTTTTGAACAGGGTAGTAGGTGCCAGGGGCGCGGTTTGTGTCTTTTGAACAGGGTAGTAGGTGCCAGGGGCGCGGTTTGTGTCTTTTGAACAGGGTAGTAGGTGCCAGGGGCGCG
Source organism: Salvelinus fontinalis (assembly GCF_029448725.1). Lineage (NCBI taxonomy): Eukaryota > Metazoa > Chordata > Actinopteri > Salmoniformes > Salmonidae > Salvelinus > Salvelinus fontinalis. Next base: position 45,363,385 of record NC_074680.1, read on the forward strand.
GTTTGTGTCTTTTGAACAGGGTAGTAGGTGCCAGGGGCGCAGTTTGTGTCTTTTGAACAGGGTAGTAGGTGCCAGGGGCGCGGTTTGTGTCTTTTGAACAGGGTAGTAGGTGCCAGGGGCGCGGTTTGTGTCTTTTGAACAGGGTAGTAGGTGCCAGGGGCGCGGTTTGTGTCTTTTGAACAGGGTAGTAGGTGCCAGGGGGCGCGGTTTGTGTCTTTTGAACAGGGTAGTAGGTGCCAGGGGCGCGGTTTGTGTCTTTTGAACAGGGTAGTAGGTGCCAGGGGCGCGGTTTGTGTCTTTTGAACAGGGTAGTAGGTGCCAGGGGCGCGGTTTGTGTCTTTTGAACAGGGTGGCAGGTGCCAGGGGCGCGGTTTGTGTCTTTTGAACAGGGTAGTAGGTGCCAGGGGCGCGGTTTGTGTCTTTTGAACAGGGTAGCAGGTGCCAGGGGCGCGGTTTGTGTCTTTTGAACAGGGTAGTAGGTGCCAGGGGCGCGGTTTGTGTCTTTTGAACAGGGTAGTAGGTGCCAGGGGCGCGGTTTGTGTCTTTTGAACAGGGTAGTAGGTGCCAGGGGCGCGGTTTGTGTCTTTTGAACAGGGTAGTAGGTGCCAGGGGCGCGGTTTGTGTCTTTTGAACAGGGTAGTAGGTGCCAGGGGCGCGGTTTGTGTCTTTTGAACAGGGTAGTAGGTGCCAGGGGTGCGGTTTGTGTCTTTTGAACAGGGTAGTAGGTGCCAGGGGCGCGGTTTGTGTCTTTTGAACAGGGTAGTAGGTGCTAGGGGCGCGGTTTGTGTCTTTTGAACAGGGTAGTAGGTGCCAGGGGCGCGGTTTGTGTCTTTTGAACAGGGTAGTAGGTGCCAGGGGCGCGGTTTGTGTCTTTTGAACAGGGTAGTAGGTGCCAGGGGCGCGGTTTGTGTCTTTTGAACAGGGTAGTAGGTGCTAGGGGCGCGGTTTGTGTCTTTTGAACAGGGTAGTAGGTGCCAGGGGCGCGGTTTGTGTCTTTTGAACAGGGTAGTAGGTGCCAGGGGCGCGGTTTGTGTCTTTTGAACAGGGTAGTAGGTGCCAGGGGCGCGGTTTGTGTCTTTTGAACAGGGTAGTAGGTGCCAGGGGCGCGGTTTGTGTCTTTTGAACAGGGTAGTAGGTGCCAGGGGCGCGGTTTGTGTCTTTTGAACAGGGTAGTAGGTGCCAGGGGCGCGGTTTGTGTCTTTTGAACAGGGTAGTAGGTGCCAGGGGCGCGGTTTGTGTCTTTTGAACAGGGGTAGTAGGTGCTAGGGGCGCGGTTTGTGTCTTTTGAACGGGGTAGTAGGTGCCAGGGGCGCGGTTTGTGTCTTTTGAACGGGGTAGCAGGTGCCAGGGGTGCGGTTTGTGTCTTTTGAACGGGGTAGTAGGTGCTAGGGGCGCGGTTTGTGTCTTTTGAACAGGGTAGTAGGTGCCAGGGGCGCGGTTTGTGTCTTTTGAACGGGGTAGTAGGTGCCAGGGGCGCACCGGTTTGTGTCTTTTGAACGGGGTAGTAGGTGCTAGGGGCGCGGTTTGTGTCTTTTGAACAGGGTAGTAGGTGCCAGGGGCGCGGTTTGTGTCTTTTGAACGGGGTAGTAGGTGCCAGGGGCGCGGTTTGTGTCTTTTGAACAGGGTAGTAGGTGCCAGGGGCGCGGTTTGTGTCTTTTGAACAGGGTAGTAGGTGCCAGGGGCGCGGTTTGTGTCTTTTGAACAGGGTAGTAGGTGCCAGGGGCGCGGTTTGTGTCTTTTGAACAGGGGTAGTAGGTGCCAGGGGCGCGGTTTGTGTCTTTTGAACAGGGTAGTAGGTGCCAGGGGCGCGGGTTTGTGTCTTTTGAACAGGGTAGTAGGTGCCAGGGGCGCCGGTTTGTGTCTTTTGAACGGGGTAGTAGGTGCTAGGGGCGCGGTTTGTGTCTTTTGAACAGGGGTAGTAGGTGCCAGGGGCGCGGTTTGTGTCTTTTGAACGGGGTAGTAGGTGCCAGGGGCGCACCGGTTTGTGTCTTTTGAACGGGGTAGTAGGTGCTAGGGGCGCGGTTTGTGTCTTTTGAACAGGGTAGTAGGTGCCAGGGGCGCGGTTTGTGTCTTTTGAACGGGGTAGTAGGTGCCAGGGGTGCGGTTTGTGTCTTTTGAACGGGGTAGTAGGTGCCAGGGGCGCGGTTTGTGTCTTTTGAACAGGGTAGTAGGTGCCAGGGGCGCGGTTTGTGTCTTTTGAACGGGGTAGTAGGTGCCAGGGGCGCACCGGTTTGTGTCTTTTGAACGGGGGTAGTAGGTGCTAGGGGCGCGGTTTGTGTCTTTTGAACAGGGTAGTAGGTGCCAGGGGCGCGGTTTGTGTCTTTTGAACGGGGTAGTAGGTGCCAGGGGCGCGGTTTGTGTCTTTTGAACAGGGTAGTAGGTGCCAGGGGCGCGGTTTGTGTCTTTTGAACAGGGGTAGTAGGTGCCAGGGGCGCGGTTTGTGTCTTTTGAACAGGGTAGTAGGTGCCAGGGGCGCGGTTTGTGTCTTTTGAACAGGGTAGTAGGTGCCAGGGGCGCGGTTTTGTGTCTTTTGAACAGGGTAGTAGGTGCCAGGGGCGCGGTTTGTGTCTTTTGAACAGGGTAGTAGGTGCCAGGGGCGCGGTTTGTGTCTTTTGAACGGGGTAGTAGGTGCTAGGGGCGCGGTTTGTGTCTTTTGAACAGGGTAGTAGGTGCCAGGGGCGCGGTTTGTGTCTTTTGAACGGGGTAGTAGGTGCCAGGGGCGCACCGGTTTGTGTCTTTTGAACGGGGTAGTAGGTGCTAGGGGCGCGGTTTGTGTCTTTTGAACAGGGTAGTAGGTGCCAGGGGCGCGGTTTGTGTCTTTTGAACGGGGTAGTAGGTGCCAGGGGCGCGGTTAGTGTCTTTTGAACAGGGTAGTAGGTGCCAGGGGCGCGGTTTGTGTCTTTTGAACGGGGTAGTAGGTGCTAGGGGCGCGGTTTGTGTCTTTTGAACAGGGTAGTAGGTGCCAGGGGCGCGGTTTGTGTCTTTTGAACGGGGTAGTAGGTGCCAGGGGGCGCACCGGTTATGTGTCTTTTGAACGGGGTAGTAGGTGCTAGGGGCGCGGTTTGTGTCTTTTGAACAGGGTAGTAGGTGCCAGGGGGCGCGTTTGTGTCTTTTGAACGGGGTAGTAGGTGCCAGGGGTGCGGTTTGTGTCTTTTGAAACGGGGTAGTAGGTGCTAGGGGCGCGGTTTGTGTCTTTTGAACAGGGTAGTAGGTGCCAGGGGCGCGGTTTGTGTCTTTTGAACGGGGTAGTAGGTGCCAGGGGCGCACCGGTTTGTGTCTTTTGAACGGGGTAGTAGGTGCTAGGGGCGCGGTTTGTGTCTTTTGAACAGGGTAGTAGGTGCCAGGGGCGCGGTTTGTGTCTTTTGAACGGGGTAGTAGGTGCCAGGGGCGCGGTTTGTGTCTTTTGAACAGGGTAGTAGGTGCCAGGGGCGCGGTTTGTGTCTTTTGAACAGGGTAGTAGGTGCCAGGGGCGCGGTTTGTGTCTTTTGAACAGGGTAGTAGGTGCCAGGGGCGCGGTTTGTGTCTTTTGAACAGGGTAGTAGGTGCCAGGGGCGCGGTTTGTGTCTTTTGAACAGGGTAGTAGGTGCCAGGGGCGCGGTTTGTGTCTTTTGAACAGGGTAGTAGGTGCCAGGGGCGCGGTTTGTGTCTTTTGAACGGGGTAGTAGGTGCTAGGGGCGCGGTTTGTGTCTTTTGAACAGGGTAGTAGGTGCCAGGGGCGCGGTTTGTGTCTTTTGAACGGGGTAGTAGGTGCCAGTGGCGCACCGGTTTGTGTCTTTTGAACGGGGTAGTAGGTGCTAGGGGCGCGGTTTGTGTCTTTTGAACAGGGTAGTAGTGCCATGGGCGCGGTTTGTGTCTTTTGAACGGGGTAGTAGGTGCCAGGGGCGCGGTTTGTGTCTTTTGAACAGGGTAGTAGGTGCCAGGGGCGCGGTTTGTGTCTTTTGAACAGGGTAGTAGGTGCCAGGGGCGCGGTTTGTGTCTTTTGAACAGGGTAGTAGGTGCCAGGGGCGCGGTTTGTGTCTTTTGAACAGGGTAGTAGGTGCCAGGGGCGCGGTTTGTGTCTTTTGAACAGGGTAGTAGGTGCCAGGGGCGCGGTTTGTGTCTTTTGAACAGGGTAGTAGGTGCCAGGGGCGCGGTTTGTGTCTTTTGAACAGGGTAGTAGGTGCCAGGGGCGCGGTTTGTGTCTTTTGAACAGGGTAGTAGGTGCCAGGGGCGCGGTTTGTGTCTTTTGAACAGGGTAGTAGGTGCTAGGGGCGCGGTTTGTGTCTTTTGAACAGGGTAGTAGGTGCCAGGGGCGCGGTTTGTGTCTTTTGAACGGGGTAGTAGGTGCCAGGGGCGCACCGGTTTGTGTCTTTTGAACAGGGTAGTAGGTGCCAGGGGCGCGGTTTGTGTCTTTTGAACAGGGTAGTAGGTGCTAGGGGCGCGGTTTGTGTCTTTTGAACAGGGTAGTAGGTGCCAGGGGCGCGGTTTGTGTCTTTTGAACGGGGTAGTAGGTGCCAGGGGCGCGGTTTGTGTCTTTTGAACGGGGTAGTAGGTGCCAGGGGCGCGGTTTGTGTCTTTTGAACTGGGTAGTAGGTGCCAGGGGCGCGGTTTGTGTCTTTTGAACAGGGTAGTAGGTGCCAGGGGCGCGGTTTGTGTCTTTTGAACGGGGTAGTAGGTGCCAGGGGCGCGGTTTGTGTCTTTTGAACGGGGTAGTAGGTGCCAGGGGCGCGGTTTGTGTCTTTTGAACGGGGTAGTAGGTGCTAGGGGCGCGGTTTGTGTCTTTTGAACAGGGTAGTAGGTGCCAGGGGCGCGGTTTGTGTCTTTTGAACGGGGTAGTAGGTGCCAGGGGCGCACCGGTTTGTGTCTTTTGAACGGGGTAGTAGGTGCTAGGGGCGCGGTTTGTGTCTTTTGAACAGGGTAGTAGGTGCCAGGGGCGCGGTTTGTGTCTTTTGAACGGGGTAGTAGGTGCCAGGGGCGCGGTTTGTGTCTTTTGAACAGGGTAGTAGGTGCCAGGGGCGCGGTTTGTGTCTTTTGAACAGGGTAGTAGGTGCCAGGGGCGCGGTTTGTGTCTTTTGAACAGGGTAGTAGGTGCCAGGGGCGCGGTTTGTGTCTTTTGAACAGGGTAGTAGGTGCCAGGGGCGCGGTTTGTGTCTTTTGAACAGGGTAGTAGGTGCCAGGGGCGCGGTTTGTGTCTTTTGAACAGGGTAGTAGGTGCCAGGGGCGCGGTTTGTGTCTTTTGAACAGGGTAGTAGGTGCTAGGGGCGCGGTTTGTGTCTTTTGAACAGGGTAGTAGGTGCCAGGGGCGCGGTTTGTGTCTTTTGAACAGGGTAGTAGGTGCTAGGGGCGCGGTTTGTGTCTTTTGAACAGGGTAGTAGGTGCCAGGGGCGCGGTTTGTGTCTTTTGAACGGGGTAGTAGGTGCCAGGGGCGCACCGGTTTGTGTCTTTTGAACAGGGTAGTAGGTGCCAGGGGCGCGGTTTGTGTCTTTTGAACAGGGTAGTAGGTGCTAGGGGCGCGGTTTGTGTCTTTTGAACAGGGTAGTAGGTGCCAGGGGCGCGGTTTGTGTCTTTTGAACGGGGTAGTAGGTGCCAGGGGCGCGGTTTGTGTCTTTTGAACAGGGTAGTAGGTGCCAGGGGCGCGGTTTGTGTCTTTTGAACGGGGTAGTAGGTGCCAGGGGCGCGGTTTGTGTCTTTTGAACAGGGTAGTAGGTGCCAGGGGCGCGGTTTGTGTCTTTTGAACGGGGTAGTAGGTGCCAGGGGCGCGGTTTGTGTCTTTTGAACGGGGTAGTAGGTGCCAGGGGCGCGGTTTGTGTCTTTTGAACAGGGTAGTAGGTGCCAGGGGCGCGGTTTGTGTCTTTTGAACAGGGTAGTAGTTGCCAGGGGCGCACCGGTTTGTGTCTTTTGAACGGGGTAGTAGGTGCCAGGGGCGCGGTTTGTGTCTTTTGAACGGGGTAGTAGGTGCCAGGGGCGCGGTTTGTGTCTTTTGAACAGGGTAGTAGGTGCCAGGGGCGCGGTTTGTGTCTTTTGAACAGGGTAGTAGGTGCCAGGGGCGCACCGGTTTGTGTCTTTTGAACAGGGTAGTAGGTGCCAGGGGCGCGGTTTGTGTCTTTTGAACAGGGTAGTAGGTGCCAGGGGCGCGGTTTGTGTCTTTTGAACAGGGTAGTAGGTGCTAGGGGCGCGGTTTGTGTCTTTTGAACAGGGTAGTAGGTGCCAGGGGCGCGGTTTGTGTCTTTTGAACAGGGTAGTAGGTGCTAGGGGCGCGGTTTGTGTCTTTTGAACAGGGTAGTAGGTGCCAGGGGCGCACCGGTTTGTGTCTTTTGAACGGGGTAGTAGGTGCCAGGGGCGCGGTTTGTGTCTTTTGAACAGGGTAGTAGGTTCCAGGGGCGCGGTTTGTGTCTTTTGAACAGGGTAGTAGGTGCTAGGGGCGCGGTTTGTGTCTTTTGAACAGGGTAGTAGGTGCCAGGGGCGCACCGGTTTGTGTCTTTTGAACGGGGTAGTAGGTGCCAGGGGCGCGGTTTGTGTCTTTTGAACAGGGTAGTAGGTGCTAGGGGCGCGGTTTGTGTCTTTTGAACGGGGTAGGTAGTAGGTGCCAGGGGCGCACCGGTTTGTGTCTTTTGAACAGGGTAGTAGGTGCCAGGGGCGCACCGGTTTGTGTCTTTTGAACAGGGTAGTAGGTGCCAGGGGCGCACCGGTTTGTGTCTTTTGAACGGGGTAGTAGGTGCCAGGGGCGCACCGGCTTGTGTCTTTTGAACGGGGTAGGGTAGTAGGTGCCAGGGGCGCGGTTTGTGTCTTTTGAACGGGGTAGGGTAGTAGGTGCCAGGGGCGCGGTTTGTGTCTTTTGAACGGGGTAGGGTAGTAGGTGCCAGGGGCGCACCGGTTTGTGTCTTTTGAACGGGGTAGTAGGTGCCAGGGGCGCACCGGTTTGTGTCAAGAACTGCAACGCTGCTGGGGTTTTTCACGCTCAACAGTTTCCCGTGTCTATCAAGAATGGTCCACCCACGCAAAGGACATCCAGCCAAATTGTCGGAAGCATTGGAGTCAACATGGACCAGCGTCCCTGTGGAACGCTTTCAACACCTTGTAGAGTCCATGACCTGATGAATTGAGGGCAAAAAGGGGTGGGGGAGGGGGGAGGGGTGCACCGTAATATTCGGACTGTGTTCATAATGTTTTGTACACTCAGTGTATATGTATAGTGTGTGAGTGTAAGAGCGTGTGTATTTCTTCTTCTCTGTAATCTCATGTGATTCATTCAGTGTGTTTTTCTCAGATTCCTCCTGTAGCGTTTACATTGTGATTTAAATGGCTGTCTGGGTTTTGGGCAGTAGTCTTTACAAAACTGGCTTCTCTCTTTCTATCTCTGTCTCTCTATCTCTTTCTCTTCTCTGCTCTGCTCACTGGTTCGATAATTAACAAGCACAGATCTATAATTACAGAATATATTTACAACACATCCTGTTTCTCTGAATACACACAGACACACATCTTTGTCTCTGTGAATACGGCCGTTCCTCCTCCTCTGTTTCCATTCACTCATTAAAAATACGGCGCAGAGAATTAATGACCTCATATGCAAATTGAAAAGATGGTCATTTCACAAAAACAGCATCTGTGTGTGACTACCTCCTGCTCTCATTGAAGACACACACACACACACACACACACACACACACACACACACACACACACACACACACACACACACACACACACACACACACACACACACACACCAATATGTCCCTTCATTCAGTATGAAATGCCAAAGCTACATTCAACAGATCTTGTAAGTTATTAAAAAAAGCATAATAGTAATTGGTTCAAATTAATAAAACCAAAAGATCCTCTATAATTTATTTATTTTTTGAAAAGCTGATGTGACCTTTTGTGAAAATAAGAAAAGAATCCGGGATGTTTTTATTTCAGCGACGCTCTTCTTTAAGAAAAAACTAAATTAAAGTTCAATTAAATTGATCTTCTTCAAAATCCCAAGGAACATTCCAGCCAGTCAGAGCAGTTGCATCCACGTTGCCTTTTAACAGAAAGATGTCATTCATCCGACTAAACGTGTTTCTTGGTTTAGGTGGGGGAAACATGAAATGTAATTTTATATTAAATGTATATTACATTTATATCACTTGTTGGAGCAGAAAACAGTGGGCCTTAAGTGTTAAGAATATAAATATTATCATTAAGACTCTCAATAAGACTCTCAATAAGACTCTCATGAAGACTCTCATTAAGACTCAATAAGACTCTCAGTAAGACTCTCAATAAGACTCTCAGTAAGACTCTCAGTAAGACTCTCAGTAAGACTCTCAGTAAGACTCTCAATAAGACTCTCAATAAGACTCTCAATAAGACTCTCAATAAGACTCTCAATAAGACTCTCAATAAGACTCAGTAAGACTCTCAATAAGACTCTCAGTAAGACTCTCAGTAAGACTCTCAATAAGACTCTCATTAAGACCTAAGACACCACAACACTACATAAAGAGAGACAACACAACACTACATAAAGAGAGACAACACAACACTACATAAAGAGAGACACCACAACACTACATAAAGAGAGACCTGAGACACCACAACACTACATAAAGAGAGACAACACAACACTACATAAAGAGAGACACCACAACACTACATAAAGAGAGACACCACACCACTACATAGAGACCTAAGACACCACAACACTACATAAAGAGAGACACCACACCACTACATAGAGACCTAAGACACCACAACACTACATAAAGAGAGACCTAAGACACCACAACACTACATAAAGAGAGACCTAAGACACCACAACACTACATAAAGAGAGACACCACACCACAACATAGAGACCTAAGACACCACTACACTACATAAAGAGAGACCTAAGACACCACAACACTACATAAAGAGAGACCTGAGACACCACTACATAAAGAGAGACACCACACCACTACATAGAGACCTAAGACACCACTACACTACATAAAGAGAGACCTGAGACAACACTACACTACATAAAGAGAGACCTGAGACACCACTACATAAAGAGAGACACCACACCACTACATAAAGAGAGACCTAAGACACCACAACACTACATAAAGACACCACAACACTACATAAAGACACCACAACACTACATAAAGACACCACAACACTACATAAAGACACCACAACACTACATAAAGACACCACAACACTACATAAAGAGAGACCTAAGACAACACGACACTACATAAAGAGAGACCTAAGACACCACAACACTACATAAAGAGAGACCTAAGACACCACAACACTACATAAATAGAGACCTAAGACACCACAACATAAAGAGAGACCTGAGACACCACAACACTACATAAAGAGAGACCTGAGACACCACAACACTACATAAAGAGAGACCTAAGACAACACTGCATAAAGAGAGACCTAAGACACCACAACACTACATAAATAGAGACCTAAGACACCACAACATAAAGAGAGACCTGAGACACCACAACACTACATAAAGAGAGACCTGAGACACCACAACACTACATAAAGAGAGACCTAAGACACCACAACACTACATAAAGAGAGACCTGAGACACCACAACACAACATAAAGAGAGACCGAAGACACCACAACACTACATAAAGAGAGACCTAAGACACCACAACATAAAGAGAGACCTGAGACAACACAACACTATATAAAGAGAGACCTGAGACACCACAACACTACATAAAGAGAGACCTAAGACAACACTACATATAGAGAGACCTAAGACAACACTACATATAGAGAGACCTAAGACAAAAGCGTGGTTGGTCACAGACAACAGCACAAAGGACAAGAAGGTAGAGACAACAATTCATTAAGTCAATATTATCCAATATGCTTTTTGAGTCTTGCCTGCTAACGAGGTGATCAGCAAGAGGACGTGTAATAGCTATCTAATACATATCTCTCTGCAAAAGATCACAGATATCTCTCTGTGAAACACAACTGATATCTCTCTGTGAAAGACATCAGATATCTCTCTGTGAAAGACCTCAGATATCTCTCTGTGAAAGACCATAGATATCTCTCTGCGAAAGACCATAGATATCTCTCTGCGAAAGACCACAGATATCTCTCTGTGAAAGACCACAGATATCTCTCTGTGAAAGACCACAGATATCTCTCTCTGAAAGACCACAGATATCTCTCTCTGAAAGACCACAGATATCTCTCTGTGAAAGACCACAGATATCTCTCTGTGAAAGACCACAGATATCTCTCTCTGAAAGACCACAGATATCTCTCTGTGAAAGACCACAGATATCTCTCTCTGAAAGACCACAGATATCTCTCTCTGAAAGACCACAGATATCTCTCTGTGAAAGACCACAGATATGTCTCTCTGAAAGACCACAGATATCTCTCTGCGAAAGACCACAGATATCTCTCTGTGAAAGACCACAGATATCTATTTTCTCATAATGTTACAATACTCGTTTTGTGTTCCTTTAAAGCAATGGTGAATCTTTCTGTTTCTGGATTGGCTCATGGAATTTGATCACACGCACACACACACACACACACACACACACACACACACACACACACACACACACACACACACACACACACACACACACACACACACACACACACACACACACACACATACACACACACACACACACACACAAAGGCACGAACACACAAGCCATATATCTCTGTGTCAGTGTTATATCGTGTGTATATTTTTGTATATTGTGTGTGTGCGTGCATCCCTCTCTCCCTCCCTCCCTCTCTCCATCTCCCTCCCTCCCTCTCCCCCTCTCTCCATCTCCCTCCCTCCCTCTCTCCATCTCCCTCCCTCCCTCTCCCCCTCTCTCTATCTCCCTCCCTCCCTCTCCCCCTCTCTCCATCTCCCTCCCTCCCTCTCCCCCTTTCTCCATCTCCCTCCCTCCCTCCCTCACTCCATCTCCCTCTCTCTCTCTCCCCCTCTCTCCATCTCCCTCCCTCCCTCCCTCTCTCCATCACCCTCCCTCCCTCTCCCCCTCTCTCCATCTCCCTCCCTCCCTCCCTCCCTCTCTCCATCTCCCTCCCTCCCTCTCCCCTCTCTCCATCTCCCTCCCCCCCTCCCTCCCTCCCTCTCTCCATCTCCCTCCCTCCCTCTCCCCCTCTCTCCATCTCCCTCCCTCCCTCTCCCCCTCTCTCCATCTCCCTCCCTCCCTCTCCCCCTTTCTCCATCTCACTCCCTCCCTCCCTCCCTCCCTCCCTCCCTCCCTCACTCCATCTCCCTCCCTCTCCCACTCTCTCCATCCCCCTCCCTCTCCCCCTCTCTCCATCTCCCTCCCTCCCTCTCTCCATCTCCCTCCCTCCATCTCCCTCCCTCCCTCTCGCCCTCTCTCCATCTCCCTCCCTCCCTCTCGCCCTCTCTCCATCTCCCTCCCTCCCTCTCGCCCTCTCTCCATCTCCCTCCCTCCATCTCCCTCCCTCCATCTCCCCCTCTCTCCATCTCCCTCCCTCCCTCTCGCCCTCTCTCCATCTCCCTCCCTCCATCTCCCTCCCTTTCTCTCCCCCTCTCTCCATCTCCCTCCCTCTCCCCCTCTCTCCATCTCCCTCCCTCCCTCTCTCCATCTCCCTCCCTCCATCTCCCTCCCTCCCTCCCTCTCTCCATCTCCCTCCCTCCCTCTCCCCCTCTCTCCATCTCCCTCCCCCCCTCCCTCCCTCCCTCTCTCCATCTCCCTCCCTCCCTCTCCCCCTCTCTCTATCTCCCTCCCTCCCTCTCCCCCTCTCTCCATCTCCCTCCCTCCCTCTCCATCTCCCTCCCTCCCTCTCCCCCTTTCTCCATCTCCCTCCCTCCCTCCCTCACTCCATCTCCCTCCCTCTCTCTCCCCCTCTCTCCATCTCCCTCCCTCCCTCCCTCTCTCCATCACCCTCCCTCCCTCTCCCCCTCTCTCCATCTCCCTCCCTCCCTCCCTCTCTCCATCTCCCTCCCTCCCTCTCCCCTCTCTCCATCTCCCTCCCCCCCTCCCTCCCTCTCTCCATCTCCCTCCCTCCCTCTCCCCCTCTCTCCATCTCCCTCCCTCCCTCTCCCCCTCTCTCCATCTCCCTCCCTCTCCCCCTTTCTCCATCTCCCTCCCTCCCTCCCTCACTCCATCTCCCTCCCTCTCTCTCCCCCTCTCTCCATCCCCCTCCCTCTCCCCCTCTCTCCATCTCCCTCCCTCCATCTCCCTCCCTCCCTCTCTCCATCTCTTTCCCTCCTTCTCGCCCTCCCTCCATCTCCCTCCCTCCCTCTCTCTATCTCCCTCCCTCCCTCTCCCTCCCTCCCTCTCCCCCTCTCTCCATCTCCCTCCCTCCATCTCCCTCCCTCTCTCTCCCCCTCTCTCCATCTCCCTCCCTCTCCCCCTCTCTCCATCTCCCTCCCTCCCTCTCTCCATCTCCCTCCCTCCATCTCCCTCCCTCCCTCTCCCCCTCTCTCCATCTCCCTCCCTCCCTCTCGCCCTCTCTCCATCTCCCTCCCTCCATCTCCCTCCCTCTCTCTCCCCCTCTCTCCATCTCCCTCCCTCTCCCCCTCTCTCCATCTCCCTCCCTCCCTCTCTCCATCTCCCTCCCTCCATCTCCCTCCCTCCCTCTCGCCCTCTCTCCATCTCCCTCCCTCCCTCTCCCCCTGTCAGATGACCTATTGATCAGAGGGGAGTGGTCACTAATTACAGTAGCGTGCTAATCGTCCTTTTGACCCCCTACACACATAAGAGGCTGATGTGTGTGTGCGTCTGTGTGTGTGTGTTTAGGATCTAAAGTCGAATATGGATTAGGTTATCTCTAACATCCAGAGTGACTTCTGTGTAAATATTTTACAAAAGCCTTTTGATGAAAACACGTGTCTCTCTCTCTCTCTCTCACTCTCTCTCTCCCTCTCTCCCCCTCTCTCTCTCCCTCTCTCCCTCTCTCCCCCTCTCTCTCTGTCTCTCCCTCTCTCCCTCTCCCCCTCTCTCTCTCCCTCTCCCCCCCTCTCTCTCTCTCTCTCCCTCCCTCTCAGACTAGTCCAAAGAGGGATTTATGATACATTTGACTGGTTTAGTTGCTTGAGCATATTGTCAGGGAGGTTAATAAAACATGTCTTCAAATTTATGCCTGTTTGTGTTGTATTGTATTTTTTATTATGATGTCATTTAAGATGGCCGAGGATGCTGTGGCACTAGACGACACCTGGCAGATCGCTCAACAGGTGACTTCGAAATTGGACGTCTGTGCATGTCCTGAGGACGTGCACAGACCATCCGGAGTTAATACTTAACCTTAAACACTTTGAAATTCGACGTTTGGAACAACTTAGAAATGTTACGTCTTGAGAAACATGGATGAACGTCTAATTGTGACATGAGGCGGTGAGAGCTGGTAGAGAGATTAGAATGAAGACGGAGACCAAAGAAAAAACTAGCGTTACATACAGTACCAGTCAAAAGTTTGGACAAACCTACTCATTCCTAGGGTTTTTCTTTATGTTTACTATTTTCTACATTGTAGAATAATTGTGAAGACATCAACACTATGAAATAACACATATGGAATCATGTAGTGACCAAAAAAGTGTAAAACAAATTCAAATATATTTTATAATTGAGAATCTTTTGATAAGAGTTTTGAAATCTTTTGATGTGGACAGAGAGTTTTGAAATCTTTTGAAGCTGGACAGAGAGTTTTGAAATCTTTTGAAGCTGGACAGAGAGTTTTGAAATATTTTGAAGCTGGACAGAGAGTTTTGAAATCTTTTGAAGCTGGACAGAGAGTTTTGAAATATTTTGAAGTGGACAGAGAGTTTTGAAATCTTTTGAAGCTGGACAGAGAGTTTTGAAATCTTTTGAAGCTGGACAGAGAGTTTTGAAATATTTTGAAGCTGGACAGAGAGTTTTGAAATATTTTGAAGTGGACAGAGAGTTTTGAAATCTTTTGAAGCTGGACAGAGAGTTTTGAAATCTTTTGAAGCTGGACAGAGAGTTTTGAAATATTTTGAAGCTGGACAGAGAGTTTTGAAATATTTTGAAGCTGGACAGAGAGTTTTGAAATCTTTTGAAGCTGGACAGAGAGTTTTGAAATCTTTTGAAGCTGGACAGAGAGTTTTGAAATCTTTTGAAGCTGGACAGAGAGTTTTGAAATCTTTTGAAGCTGGACAGAGAGTTTTGAAATATTTTGAAGCTGGACAGAGAGTTTTGAAATATTTTGAAGCTGGACAGAGAGTGCAGCCCAACTTGAGCCGTTTTACTGTCGCCTGTGTCATCCGGACATTTAGACTGGAGTACAGGTATGTAACCAACATTTCTTTCACACTATGTAGTACACCCCATGTCATAGTGTATCAGTTGGGTGACACCTGTTTACTTCATGAATGGCTGATGTCATACACTAACTGCACAAATTTCCTGTAGAATTTACTCTACTGTGGGGAAAATATTTTTAGGCTGCATTGCCCTGTATTTTAGTTTTTTTGTTTTTCTAAAGGACTGAGAGACGCAACCATGGTGGAGGAAGGGGCCAAATGTTCACCGGGGTACAGGAAGGTTTGGAAAATAATAAAAATCAGATTATGAGAAATTCAAAGCCACATCATCCAAGACAACAACATATTCAACAACATTCAACGAGTCAGTCTGTCCACATTGGCTCGCATTCTCAAATGAAACCAAATCAGAGTGAAACAACTTTATAAGGTGCCGTTTGAGAGAACCTCTCAAAGAAACAAAGAGGTCAGACGAGCATATGTGGATGTAAGTACAATATTGACTGAGGTACACTACATGCAACATTGTTCCCAGTGTACTGGATAACACCATATTGACTGCAGTACACTACATGCAACATTGTTCCCGGTGTACTGGATAACACCATATTGACTGCTTTTGTTCTTGGTTTTCAGGGAGTACTGGAACTGGATGCTCATGCAATCCCCCATGAGTTCATCTTTATAGACGAGGCTGGGTTCAACCTAGCAAAGACCAGAAGAAGGGGGAGAAACATCATTGGCCACAGAGCCATTATAGATGTTTCCTGGCCAACGTGGTGGGAACATCACAATGTGCACTGCCATCTCCAATATGCATGGTGTCCTCCACCGTCATGCCAACCTTGGACCATACAACACAGCCCATATTCTCACATTTCTAGACAGACTCCACAACATTCTCATACCACCAGAGCGTATGAATAATGCAGATCATCAAAGAACCCGGTACGTTGTAGTATGGGACAACGTGGGCATTCATCGTGCAGCCCCAGTCCAGAACTGGTTTGCTGACCACCCACCATTTCTCGTGCAATACCTCCCACCATACTCACCATATCTGAACCCCATAGAAGAGTTATTTTCGGCATGGTGGTGGAAGGTATACGGCCCGGCAGCCCTTTGTGCGCATGCCTCTTGTGCAGGCTATGGAAAAGGCATGTGATGAGATTGATGTGGGTGCGATTCAGGGATGGATAAGGCACTCAAGGCACTTCTTCCCTCGATGTCTGGCAAGGGAAGATATTGCCTGTGATGTGGACGAGGCGTTGTGGCCAGCTCCAGCTGTGATGTGGACGAGAAGTTGTGGCCAGCTCCAGCTGTGATGAGGACGAGGCGTTGTGGCCAGACCCAGCTGTGATGTGGAGGAGGCGTTGTGGCCAGACCCAGCTGTGATGTGGACGAGGCGTTGTGACCAGACCCAGCTGTGATGTGGACGAGGCGTTGTAACCAGACCCAGCTGTGATGTGGACGAGGCATTGTGGCCAGACCCAGCTGTGATGTGGACGAGGCGTTGTGGCCAGACCCAGCTGTGATGTGGACAAGGCGTTGTGGCCAGATCGAGCTGTGATGTGGACGAGGCGTTGTGGCCAGACCCAGCTGTGATGTGGACGAGGCGTTGTGGCCAGACCCAGCTGTGGCCTGTGATGTGGAGGAGGCGTTGTGGCCAGATCCAGCTGTGGCCTGTGATGTGGACGAGGCGTTGTGGCCAGACCCAGCTGTGATGTGGACGAGGCGTTGTGGCCAGACCCAGCTGTGATGAGGACGAGGCGTTGTGGCCAGACCCAGCTGTGATGTGGACGAGGCGTTGTGGCCAGACCCAGCTGTGATGTGGATGAGGCGTTGTGGCCAGACCCAGCTGTGATGTGGACGAGGCGTTGTGGCCAGACCCAACTGTGATGTGGACGAGGCGTTGTGGCCAGACCCAGCTGTGATGCGAGGCGTTGTGGCCAGACCCAGCTGTGATGTGGACGAGGCGTTGTGGCCAGACCCAGCTGTGATGTGGATGAGGCGTTGTGGCCAGACCCAGCTGTGATGTGGACGAGGCGTTGTGGCCAGACCCAGCTGTGATGTGGACGAGGCGTTGTGGCCAGACCCAGCTGTGATCTGGACGAGGCGTTGTGACCAGACCTAGCTGTGATGTGGACGAGGCGTTGTGGCCAGACCCAGCTGTGATCTGGACGAGGCGTTGTGACCAGACCTAGCTGTGATGCGAGGCGTTGTGGCCAGACCCAGCTGTGATCTGGACGAGGCGTTGTGACCAGACCTAGCTGTGATGCGAGGCGTTGTGGCCAGACCCAGCTGTGATGTGGACGAGGCGTTGTGGCCAGACCCAGCTGTGATGTGGACGAGGCGTTGTGGCCAGACCCAGCTGTGATGTGGACGAGGCGTTGTGACCAGACCCAGCTGTGATGTGGACGAGGCGTTGTGGCCAGACCCAGCTGTGATGTGGACGCGGCGTTGTGGCCAGACCTAGCTGTGATGTGGACGAGGCGTTGTGGCCAGACCCAGCTGTGATGTGGACGAGGCGTTGTGGCCAGACCCAGCTGTGATGTGGACGCGGCGTTGTGGCCAGACCCAGCTGTGATGTGGACGAGGCGTTGTGACCAGACCTAGCTGTGATGTGGACGAGGCGTTGTGACCAGACCTAGCTGTGATGTGGACGAGGCGTTGTGGCCAGACCCAGCTGTGATGTGGACGAGGCGTTGTGACCAGACCCAGCTGTGATGTGGACGAGGCGTTGTGGCCAGACCCAGCTGTGATGTAGACGAGGCGTTGTGGCCAGACCCAGCTGTGATGTGGACGAGGCGTTGTGGCCAGACCCAGCTGTGATGTGGACGAGGCGTTGTGACCAGACCCAGCTGTGATGTAGACGAGGCGTTGTGGCCAGACCCAGCTGTGATGTGGACGAGGCGTTGTGGTCAGACCCAGCTGTGCGGCAAGATGTTGCCTAATTATTTTTCTATATATTTTTTCTGCACATTTTTTCTGCAATTTTCTTTTTCAGTTTACTGTTTTTTGTGAGCATATTTTTGTTCAGTCCAATGTAAATATATCTGCTGTGCATATGTTGCACTGACTTGTTTGGTGAAAAAAAATAACAATAATGTTTCAACAGCAGGTGTGTGTATCTGCAAATATTTCTGAAATCAGAATTTTCTACAATTTGAACTATTTTAGTATTATGGCACAGCATACTAAAGATGAGAGTTCTTTTCATTATACCCAACAGTATGTAGTTGGTTAGACAAAAATCTGGTAATATGAATGAACTGTGTGCCATTTCGTGCAAACGTTTGATTTTGATAATGTTTTATGTAGTTTTGGTTGCAGTGCTTCATTTTGCAGGATATATGAGGTATTTTGCAGTTTGGGTGTGTGGTTTTGTGAACTGTGTTAAGTATTTTGATAAAACCAGCCTAGTTTGCAAAATTGTGTTTTTTGCAATTGGGAAAAACTGTAATGTAACCGCTGTGTAAGATTTCAAAAAAACTTTACGGAAAAAGCACACCATGCAATAATCTGAGTACGGCGCTCAGACACAAAGCCAAGCCATACAGATATCCGTCATGTTGTGTAGTCAACAGAAGTCAGAAATAGCATTATAAATATTCACTTACCTTTGATGATCTTCATCAGAATGCACTCCCAGGAATCCCAGTGTCACGATCGTGTGGAGGATTGACGGACCAAAACGCAGCTTTAGGAAAATAAGCCATCTCCTTTTTATTGATGAAGAAGGCAAATGAAACAAACACACTTACGAACTAACAAAACAAGAAAACGATCGTGAAGCTAAATAACGATGTGCACACACAGGCTACAAACGTATCACATAGACAACTACTCACAACAAATGAAAGCCTATGGCTACCCTAAATAAGGCTCCCAATCAGAGACAACCGAAATCAGCTGTCTCTAATTGGGAACTCATTCAGGTAACCATAGACTCTCCTAGACAACTAAACATACATAGACAACGCTAGACACATGTACTCAACACAAACCCATATACTACACCAACAACCCCTTTACCATAGAAACACCCAAAACCAACAAAACACAAACATTCCCCATGTCACACCCTGACCTAACTAAAATAATAAAGAAAACAAAGAATACTAAGGCCAGGGCGTGACACCCAGTTCCACAATAAATGTTTGATTTGTTCGATAAAGTCCATAATTGATGTCCAAATACCTCCTTTTTGTTTGCACGTTTATCATAGTAATCAAAATTCATGAGGCGCGATCACTAGGTGCAGACAAAAAGTCAAAAAGTTCCGTTACAGTCCGTAAAAACATGTCAAACGATGTATTGAATCAATCTAAAGGATGTTTTTAACATAAATCTTCAATAATGTTCCAACCGGAGAATTCCTTTGTCTTCAGAAATGCAATGGAACACAAGCTAACTCTCACGTGAACGCGCGTGGTCAGCTCATGGCACTCTGGGAGAGACCTTTCTCAATCCCCTCTCATTCGCCCCCACTTCACAGAAGAAGCCTCAAACAAGGTTCTAAAGACTGTTGACATCTAGTGGAAGCCTTAAGAAGTGCAATATGACCCCATAGACACTGTATATTCGATAGGCAAATGAGTTGAAAAACTACAAACCTCAGATTTCCCACTTCCTGGTTGGATTTTTTTTCTCAGGTTTTTGCCTGCCATATGAGTTCTGTTATACTCACAGACATCATTCAAACAGTTTTATAAACTTCAGAGTGTTTTCTATCCAAATATACTAATAATATGCAAGTTCTAGCTTTTATGGCTGAGTAGCACACAGGTTAATTTGGGCTTTTCATCCAAAATTCCGAATGCTGACCCCCTACCCTAGTGAAGTTAACCCTTATCTTAACACTTACCTTAACCCTTACCTTAACCCTTATCTTAACCCTTATCTTAACCCTTATCTTAATAACCTGTTTGGGCTGCAAGCCCGACGTCGGAACGAAAATGACAACAGCTGCAGGGCGCGAAATTCAAAATCTATTTTTTTTTAATATTTAACTTTCACACATTAACAAGTCCAATACAGCATTTGAAAGATAAACATCTTGTCAATCCAGCCAACATGTCCGATTTTTTAAATGTTTTACAGAGAAAACACCACATATATTTATGTTAGCTCACCACCAAATACAAAAGTGGACAGACACGTATGATTATGATTATGATGTATGAATTATGATTCAAGTAGCATGCACAAGCCAACCGAAATAAACTAAAACCAACCTAAAGAACCCAGAAAAAACTACCTCAGATGACAGTCATATAACATGTTACACAATAAATCTATGTTTTGTTCATAAAATGTGCATATTTTAGCTATAAATCAGTTTTACATTGATGCTACCATAAATGCTACCACATAGCTACAGTCTGAATCCAGACGGGAGTAGCCAGAGAAAATACAGACACCAACGTCGACTACTAATTACACCTCATAAAACATTTCAGAAAAACATATGGTGGATAGCTAATGAAAGACAGATATCGTGTGAATAGAGCCAATATTTCAGATTTTTGAAGTGTTTTACAGCGAAAACACAATATATCGTTATATTAGCTAACAACATAAGCTAGCATAAGGCAGCATTGATTCTAGTCAAGCGCTAGCCTAGCACAGTTAGCACAGTTAGCATTGAACAGTTCGACAGATATATGAAAAAGCATCCCAAATTGGGTCCTTATCTTTGTTGATATTCCATCAGAATGTTGTAACGGGGTCCAATGTCCAGTACAGTCTTTAGTTGGGTTCCAGAACGAAATATTTCCCTCTTTGGTTAGCAAGCACCACGGCTATGCGGCGCTAAACTTTCTGTCTTCAAAACATTCTTCCAAAACATCACGTCTAAAGTCCAGAATAAATTGCAATAATATAATTAAAGTATATTGAAAAAACATACTTTAGGATGATTTTGTGACATGTATCAAATAATATCGAAGTCAGAGATCATATTCACCTTTATCGACCTTCTTCCAGTAGCCGAGACCAAATTCTGCCTCGCGCCCGGAATTTTTTTTTAACTGCGCAGGTCTCACAAGAATGTGTGGTATTCAGTCCATGGACGAGATATTCGACTCCTTTCAATTCTCACTTCCACATTACACCCTGATGAAGGCGTATGATGTGTTTCTACGGTCCTAAGTGTAATGACCTTTTATAGACAAGGTCTTAAAGAGACACATCGCATTTTGGAAATCTCAATTCGGCTGGGAAAATGGCTGTAAAAATATTTCTGTTCGACTTAGAGAAATAATTCAAACCTTTTTAGAAACTATAGACTGTTATCTATCCAACAGTAGTAAATATATGCATATTGAAAAATCAAAAATTTCTTAAGAGGCCGTTTGAAAATGTGCACATATTTTCCAGTTTTTTCAATATTCACCCTGCAGCCTGAAGAAGTTTTTAACACTTACCTTAACCCTTATCTTAATCCTTATCTTAACCCTTACCTTAACACTTACCTTAACCCTTATCTTAACACTTACCTTAACCCTTACCTTAACCCTTACCTTAACACTTACCTTAACCCTTACCTTAACACTTACCTTAACCCTTATCTTAACACTTACCTTAACCCTTACCTTAACACTTACCTTAACCCTTACCTTAACCCTTACCTTAACCCTTACCTTAACCGTTTTAACTCTATCTAAAAAGTTAACTCTTATCCTAAATTTGACATTTGGAACAACTTCAAAATTTGATGTTTGGTGAAATGTGGATCAACGTCTAATTCTGCAGTGAGACTGTGAGAGCTTGCTGACACGGAGGACTGCTGTTTACAGTCTTCTGCAGGCACCCTCAGGCTATCCCTGTCTGTAGCGCTATGGTTTCCAAGATGTCAGCCAATGTTTTTAATGACGCTTTCTTTTTGCTTAAAACACAAAAACAGTCCTTGATCCATTAGTGTCGCTCTGCATTATGGTCACTGAGCTTCTTACTTTCTGAAGGGCACAGCCCTAAGGTACCTGGAACTACAGCTGAAGAAAACTAGAGTTTTATGGTTAAGTATACATAGGTGAGATATACATTATCGTTTAGATAGGTGAGATATACATTATCGTTTTGATAGGTGAGTTATACATTGTCGTTTAGATAGGTGCGATATACATTATCGTTTTGATAGGTGAGTTATACATTATCATTTAGATAGGTGAGATATACATTATCGTTTTGATAGGTGAGTTATACATTATCATTTTGATAGGTGAGATACACATGATCATTTAGATAGGTGAGGTATACATTATTGTTTAGATAGGTGAGATATACATTGTCGTTTAGATAGGTGAGATATACATTATAATTTTGATAGGTGAGATACACATGATCATTTGGATAGGTGATATATACATTATCATTTTGATAGGTGGGATATGCTTTATTGTTTAGATAGGTGAGATATACATTATCATTTTGATAGGTGAGCTGTACATTATCGTTTAGATAGGTGAGATATACAATATTGTTTAGATAGGTGAGATATACAATGATCATTTAGATAGGTGAGATATACATTATTGTTTAGATAGGTGAGATATACAATGATCATTTAGATAGGTGAGATATACATTATCATTTAGATAGGTGAGGTATACATTATCGTTTAGATAGGTGAGATATACATGATCGTTTTGATAGGTGAGATATACATTATCATTTAGATAGGTGAGATATACATTATCGTTTAGATAGGTGAGGTATACATGATCGTTTTGAAAGGTGAGATATACATTATCGTTTTGATAGGTAAGATATACATTATCGTTTAGATAGGTGAGATATACATGATCGTTTTGATAGGTGAGATATACATTATCATTTAGATAGGTGAGATATACATTATCGTTTAGATAGGTGAGGTATATATGATCGTTTTGAAAGGTGAGATATACATTATCGTTTTGATAGGTAAGATATACATTATCGTTTAGATAGGTGAGATATACATTATCGTTTAGATAGGTGAGATATACATTATCATTTTGATAGATGAGATATACATTATCGTTTTGATAGGTGAGACATTCATTATCATCAATGTACTTACACGTTTGGAAGAAATACAAATGAGGACTGTATACTTGTGATTCTCGTCCTTTTTCTTCATCTCTCTGTCTGTCTACGTTTCTCTAAACCCCTCCCCCCATCCCACACCCCCTCTCTCTCTACCCCTCCCCCTCTCTCTCTCTACCCCTCCCGCCACCCCCACTCCCTCTCCCCCTCTCTCTCTATCCCACCCCCCCACCCCTCTCTCCCCCCCACCGCTCTCTCTCTACCCCCCCTCTCTCTCTAGCCCACCCCCTCTCACTCTCTATCTCTCTCTACCCCACCCGCTCCCCTCACCCCCACCCCCTCTCCCCCTTTCTCTACCCCGCCCCTCTCTCTCTACCCCCCTCTCTCTCTACCCCACCCCCTCTCTCTCTCTCTACCCCACCCCCTCACCCTCTCTGTCTCTCTCTCTCTCTACCCCACCCCCTCTCCCTCTCTGTCTCTCTCTCTACCCCACACCCTCTCTGTCTCTCTCTCTAGAGGTTGGCAGACACGCGGTGGTCTGGGGTGTCCGGTCACGTCAGATAGAACAGATGGAGCGTCTTCCTTTCCAACACTCTCTACTAGCCAGGTGAACATCTGCCATACACACACACACACACATACACACACACACACACATACACACACACACATACACACACACACATACACACACACACACACACACACACACACACACACACACACACAATTTGCCACAGTAAGACGTTATCACAGAGTATTTAAGCAGCCAGGCAGTCAACGTCTGTGATTAAAGCTTTAATCAGCTGAAGGCATCTCATCCCTCTACCCCTCTCCACTGGCCATATCTAACACACACACACACACACACACACACACACACACACACACACACACACACACACACACACACACACACACACACACACACACACACACACACAACACACAACACACAACACACAACACACAACACACACACACACACTGCTGAAGGCATCTCTACTCATGTTAACTATAATCTGTATGTTAAGACATTCTCTCGCCTAGTAATCTCACAGCCACACACACACACACACACACACACACACACACACACACACACACACACACACACACACACACACACACACACACACACACACACACACACACACACACACACACACACGCTGGTGTAATCTTCCTGCCAGCTGAAGTGTAATCAAGACGGAAGCAGCCATATGTCTCAGAGTGCTGAGCTCTGGCCTCTCTCCCTCCTCTCCTCCTCCATCCCTTTCTCCTTCCTCTCCTCCTCCATTCCTCTCTCCCTCCTCTCCTCTCCATCCCTTTCTCCTTCCTCTACTCCTCCATTCCTCTCTCCCTCCTCCTCTCCTCCTCCATTCCTCTCTCCCTCCTCTCCTCCTCCATCCCTTTCTCCTTCCTCTCCTCCTCCATTCCTCTCTCCCTCCTCTCCTCTCCATCCCTTTCTCCTTCCTCTACTCCTCCATTCCTCTCTCCCTCCTCCTGTCCTCCTCATTACTCTCTCCCTCCTCCTCATCATTCCTCTCTCCCTCCTCCTCTCCTCCTCCATTCCTCTCTCCCTCCTCTCCTCCTCCATCCCTTTCTCCTTCCTCTCCTCCTCATTCCTCTCTCCCTCCTCTCCTCCTCCTCATTCCTCTCTCCTTCCTCCTCATCATTCCTCTCTCCCTCCTCTCCTCCTCCTCATTCCTCTCCCTCTGTGTGTCTTTTGCTCACTCTTCTCCTGTACCGCATTTCCCTCTATCTCTCTGTCCCTTCTCTTTTCTTTCTCCCTCTTCTCCATTCTCTCTCCATTCTCTCTCTCTCTCCATTCTCTCTCCATTCTCTCTCCATTCTCTCTCCATTCTCTCTCTCATTCTCTCTCTCTCTCTCCCTCTCTCTCTCTCTCTCTCTCTCTCTCTCTCTCTCTCTCTCTCTCTCTCTCTCCATTCTCTCTCTCTCTCCACTCTCTCTCCACTCTCTCTCTCTCTCTCTCTCTCTCTCTCTCTCTCTCTCTCTCTGTCTCTCTCTCTCTCTCTCTCTCTCTCTCTCTCGCTCACTCACTCACTCTCAGCTGTTCCTCTGTGTTTTCTGCAGGCCAGCTGGTGAGGCAGTCTCTCTCTAAGGAATCTCTCCATCTACACTCCGTCTACACGCTATGTTTCCTCTCCTGGACAGATCTCCCCCGGTCTAATGTCCATTGCTCGTGTTTCTTGGCTCAAAAAAGTATCTTCTTCTTATTGGTGTCCTTTAGTTGTGGTTTCTATGCAGCAATTCGACCATGAAGGCCTGATGCACACAGTCTCCTCTGAACAGTTGATGTTGAGATGTGTCTGTTACTTGAACTCTGTGAAGCATTTATTTGTGCTGCAATCTGAGGTGCAGTTAACTCTAATGAATGTATCCTCTGCAGCAGAGGTAACTCTAGGTCTTTCTTTCCTGTGGTGGTCCTCAAGAGAGCCAGTTTCATCATAGCGCTTGATGGTTTTTGCGACCGCGACCGCAATTTTCCGCATTGACTGACCTTCATGTCTTAAAGTAATGATGGACTGTCATTTGTCTTTGTTTATTTGAACTGTTCTTGCCATAATATGGACTTGGTCTTTTACCAAACAGGGCTATCTTCTTTATACCACCCCTACCTTGTCACAACACAACTGAACGGCTCAAACGCATTAAGAAAGAAAGAAATTCCACAAATACATTTTTTACGTTTTTTTAAATATATTCAACTTAGGGTAAGAATAGCAAAATACAACAGGTGCAATTTTGAAATTAGGTTTTCTCTTGTTATGTCAGTCAATGACAGTCACTCAACTAGCCATGTCAGCTAACCATTTCTGATTGTTAGTTAGTCTAGCCAACTTGTATTAATCATTGCCGAATACCGACTGGGCACACAGGACACGTGCCCAGGGGCCCTGACCTCCAGGGGGCCTTGACCTCCAGGGGCACTGACCTCAAAGGGGCCCCCATTGATTTTGTTAATTTATTCTCACTCAGATCATACTAACATGGCAGAAGCCCATTACAAAATGTGGACAATTCCACAAAATTCCGTTCAAAACATTACATTTTCTCTTCACTGTTAAGAGGGGGGCCATTAAATGTTTTGCTGCGAGGTGTGGGTCCCCAAATCAAATCTCGCTTAGGGCCCCCAATAGGCTAGAGCCAGCCCTGCGCACACACCAGTAGAAACACCTAAGGCCATGTTGACATCACCTAGAATGGGAAGGTGTCACCAAAAAACATTCCATTATCCTTTTTACAGTGCCTTGCAGAAGTATTCACCCCGCTCGGCGTTTTTACTATTTTGTTGCATTACAACCTGTAATTTTAATGGATTTATATTTGGATTTCATGTGATGGACATACACAAAATAGTCAAAATTGGTGAAGTGAAATGAAAAGAATAACTTGTTTCAAAAAATGCAAAAAATAAATAAATGGAAAAGTAGTGTGTTAATATTGTATTCACCCCCTTTGCTATGAAGCCCCTAAATAAGATCTGGCGCCACCAATTACCTTCAGGAGTCACATAATTAATTAAATAAAGTCCACCTGTGTGCAATCTAAGTGTCACACGATCTGTCACATAATCTCAGTAAATATACACCTGTTCTGAAAGGCCCCAAAGTCTGCAACACCACTAAGCAAGGGGCACCACCATTTAAATGAATAAATGAAGACGAAGGAGCTCTCCAAACAGGTCAGGGACAAAGTTGTGGAGAAGTACAGATCAGGGTTGGACTATAAAAAAATATCCAAAACTGTGAACATCCCACGGAGCACCATTAATCCATTATTAAATGTAAAGAATATGGTACCACAACAAACCTGCCAAGAGAGGGCCGCCCACCAAAACTCACAGACCAGGCAAGGAGGGCATTAATCAGAGAGGCAACAAACAGACCAAAGATAACGCTGAAGGAGCTGCAAAGCTCCACAGCAGAGATTGGAGTATCTGTCCATAGGACCACTTTAAGCCGTACACTCCAAAGAGCTGGGCTTTACGGAGAGTGGCCAGAAAAAAGCCATTGCTTAAAAAAAAAGATAAGCAAACACATTTGGTGTTTGCCAAAAGGCATGTGGGAGACTCCCCAAACATATGGAAGAAGGTACTCTGGTCAGATGAGACTATAATTTAGCTTTTTGGCCATCAAGAAAAATGCTATGTCTGGCACAAACCCAACACCTCTTATCACCCCGAGAACACCATCCCCACAGTGAAGCATTGTGGTGGCAGCATCATGCTGTGGGGATGTTTTTCATCGGCAGGGACTAGGAAACTTGTCAGAATTGATGGATGGCGCTAAATACAGGGAAATTCTTGAGGGAAACCTGTTTCAGTCTTCCAGAGATTTGAGACTGGGACGGAGGTTCACCTTCCAACAGGACAATGACCCTAAGCATACTGCTAAAGCAACACTCTAATGGTTTAAGGGGAAACATTTAAATGTCTTGGAATGGCCTAGTCAAAGCCCAGACCTCAATCTGTGGTATGACTTAAATATTGCTGTACACCAGTGGAACCCATCCAACTTGAAGGAGCTGGAGCAGTTTTGCCTTGAAGAAGTGGCAAAAATCCCAGTGGCTCGATGTGCCAAGCTCATAGAGACATACCCCAAGAGACAAGCAGCTGTAATTGCTGCAAAAGGTGGCACTACAAAGTAATGACTTTGGGGGGTGGTGAATAGTTATGCACGGTCAAGTTTTCTGTTTTTGTCATATTTATTGTTTGTTTCACAAAAAAAAAGAATATTTTGCCTCTTCAAAGTGGTAGGCATGTTGTGGAAATCAAATGATACTAACCCCACAACAGAATACGAAAAATGCCAAGGGGGTGAATACTTTCGCAGGGCACTGTTTTTCAATCAATGTTATTCACTCTCCCCTTTTCTTCTCCTGCTTCTCCTCCTCCTTATTTTCTCATCTTCCTCCTCTCCCTTCTCCTCCTCCCCCTTCTCTTCACCTCCTCTCCCCCTTCTCTCCTCCTACTCCTTCTCCTCCCCTTTTCTTCTCCTCCTTCTCCTCCTTCTCCTCCTCCTTATTTTCTCCTCCTCCTCCTCTACCTTCCCCTCCCCCCCTCTCTTCACCTCCTCTCCCCCTTCTGTCCTCCTACTCCTTCTCCTTCCATTCTCTTCTTCTCCTCCTCTCTCTTCTCCTCCTCTTCCTCCTCCTCCTCCTTCTCCTCCTCCCATTCTCTTCTCCTCCTCCCCTTCTCTTCTCCTCATCCCATTCTCTTCTCCTCATCCCATTCTCTTCTCCTCCTCCCCTTCTCTTCTCCTCCTCCTCCTCCCCCTTCTCTTCTCCTCCTCCCCCTTCTCTTCTCCTCCCCTTCTCTTGTCCTCCTCTTCCCCCTTCTCTTTTCCTCCTCATCCCCCTCCTTCTTCTCCTCTTCCTTATTTCCTCCTCCTCCCCTTCTCTTGTCCTCCTCCTCCCCATTCTCTTCTCCTCCTCCTCCCCCTTCTCTTTTCCTCCCCTTCTCTTGTCCTCCTTTCCCCCCTTCTCTTTTCCTCCTCCTCCCCCTCCTCCTTCTCCTCTTCCTTATTTCCTCCTCCTCCCCCTTCTCTTCCCCTCCTCCTCCCCCTTCTCTTCTCCTCCCCTTCTCTTGTCCTCCTCTTCCCCCTTCTCTTTTCCTCCTCCTCCCCCTCCTCCTTCTCCTCTTCCTTATTTCCTCCTCCTCCCCCTTCTCTTCCCCTCCTCCTCCCCATTCTCTTCTCCTCCTCTTCTCTTGTCCTCCTCTTCCCCCTTCTCTTTTCCTCCTCCTCCCCCTCCTCCTTCTCCTCTTCCTTATTTCCTCCTCCTCCCCCTTCTCTTCTCCTCCACCCTTCTCGTCAAAATGACCAATGCTGATCCCCATGTCCGCTGGACGAGTTATAACCATATTGAGATGATAAACCCATGTTCTTACAGCTGTATTACTTCTCAATCTGTGTGTGCAACATATATGTGTATCACGTGTGTGTCGGTGTGTGTGTGTGTGTGTGTGTTTGAGGCATTCTTCCATTGTATCATAAGCTTTATTTTAGAGCCATATTCATGCCAACAGATTATAAGGCCTCCCAGCCAGCCTGCTGTAAACACACTGAAACACATACAGAACACGGCAAATACAGTTACAGAACAGATCACTAACAACAACAGATGTAACAGATGTAACAGATCACTAACAGATCACTAACAGATGTAACAGATCACTAACAGATGTAACAGATGTAACAGATGTAACAGATCACTAACAGATGCAACAGATGTAACAGATGCAACA
The DNA here is from genome assembly GCF_029448725.1 of Salvelinus fontinalis. Taxonomy (NCBI): domain Eukaryota; kingdom Metazoa; phylum Chordata; class Actinopteri; order Salmoniformes; family Salmonidae; genus Salvelinus; species Salvelinus fontinalis. Next base: position 45,391,924 of record NC_074680.1, read on the forward strand.
GATCACTAACAGATGCAACAGATGTAACAGATGTAACAGATGTAACAGATGTAACAGATGTAACAGATGTAACAGATCACTAACAGATGTAACAGATGTAACAGATGTAACAGATCACAAACAGATGTAACAGATGTAACAGATCACTAACAGATGTAACAGATCACTAACAGATGCAACAGATGTAACAGATCACTAACAGATGTAACAGATGTAACAGATCACTAACAGATGTAACAGATGTAACAGATCACTAACAGATGTAACATGTACCTCCCGGGTGGCGCAGTGGTCTAGGGCACTGCATCGCATTACACTCAAAAAAGTTACAAAATAATAAAGACATTTCAAATGTCAGATTTTGTCTATATACAGTGTTGTAATGATGGGCAAATTGTTAAAGTACAAAAGGAAACATAAATAGTGTATCAAAATTGGATTTGTTTTAAATTTCTTTGTGGCTCTGTGTCATCTGAGGGAAATATGTGTCTCTAATATGGTCATACCTTTGACAGGATATTAGGAAGTGCAGCTCAGTTTCCAACTCATTTTGTGGGCAGTGTGCACATAGTCTGTCTTCTCTTGAGAGCCAGGTCTGCCTTCGGCGGCCATTCTCAATAGCAAGGCTATGCTCACTGAGTCTGTACATAGTCAAAGCTTTCCTTAAGTTTGAGTCAGTCACAGTGGTCAGGTTTTCTGCCACTGTGTACTCTCTGTTTAGGGCCAAATATAACTAGTTTGCTCAGTTCTTTTGTTAATTCTTTCCAGTGTGATAAGTAATTATCTTTTTGTTTTCTCATGACTTGGTTGGGTCTAATTGTGTTGCTGTCCTGGGGTTCTGTGGGGTCTGTTTGTGAATGGCGCCCCATTGAATTGCTTCCTTTAATTTAATTGACCATTTGTAAAATCCATACATTTTGTGGGCTATACTTTGTGGGCTATACTCGGCCTTGTCTCAGGATGGTAAGTTGGTGGTTGAAGATATCCCTCTAAAGGTGTGGGGGCTGTGCTTTGGCAAAGTGGGTGGGGTTATATCCTGCTTGTTTGGCTCTGTCCGGGGGTATCATAGGATGTGGCCACAGTGTCTCCTGACCCCTCCTGTCTCAGCCTCCAGTATTTATGCTGCAGTAGTTTATGTGTCGGGGGGCTAGGGTCAGTTTGTTATATCTGGAGTACTTCTCCTGCCTTATCCGGTGTCCTGTGTGAATTTAAGTATGCTCTCTCTAATTCTCTCTTTCCCTCTTTCTTTCTCTCTTTCGGAGGACCTGAGCCCTAGGACCATGCCTCAGGACTACCTGGCATGATGACTGCTTGCTGCCCCAGTCCACCTGGTTGTGCTGCTGCTCCAGTGTCAACTGTTCTGACTGCGGCTATGGAACCCTGACCTGTTCACCGGACGTGCTACCTTGTCCCAGACCTGCTGTTTCCAACTCTCTAGAGACAGCAGGAGCGGTAGAGATACTCTTAATGATCGGCTATGAAAAGTCAACTGACATTTACTCCTGAGGTGCTGACTTGTTGCACCCTCGACAACTACTGTGATTATTGTTATTTGACCATGCTGGTCATTTATGAACATTTGAACATCTTGGCCATGTTCTGTTATAATCTCCACCCGGCACAGCCAGAAGAGGACTGGCCACCCCTCATAGCCTGATTCCTCTATAGGTTTCGTCCTAGGTTTTGGCCTTTCTAGGGAGTTTTTCCTAGCCACCGTGCTTCTACACCTGCATTGCTTTCTGTTTGGGGTTTTAGGCTGGGTTTCTGTACAGCACTTTGAGATATCAGCTGATGTAAGAAGAGCTATATAAATACATTTGATTTGATACAGTAAGGGCGCTCGAGCTGGTGACGCCTCCAAATACAATTTAAGAAAATCATCAAGGATGACACAATAAAGCTTAACAGCTTATTTCAGTTGTGGTCCTTTTGAAGAGGGGAAGGGGAATACCACAAGGTTAGGCGGTGATCGTAATGACAACAGACAACATTTTTTGTTTGTTTCACAGAATCCTATAATTAATATAATATAATAATATTATTAATATTAAACAATTAATATTATTTATTTTCCTTATAAACAACTATGAACAGGTATATGTTCCTTGTTTCCTTGTTTAATATATCAATCACTTATATATATATAATAATATATATATAATAATGATAATAATAAATATATATAATAATATATATATATATATATATATATATATATATATATATATGACCAGCTAGCTTAGAGCACTCTTCTCCAGGTTCGTCTCTCTGTATGTGAAGGTTTGGGAAAAGCTGCCTTTTAGGTGGTTGTAGAATTTAGTGTCTAATTTCTGGATTTTGATAATGAGCAGGTATCGGCCTAATTCTGCTCTGCGGTATTTGATGTTTGACATTGTACACTGAGGATATTGTTGCAGAATTCTGCATGGAGAGTGTCAATTTGGTGTTTGTCCCGTTTTGTGAATTCTTGGATGGTGAGTGGACCCCAGACCTCACAACTATAAAACCTACTGTCTTTATTGTCCCCATGGGTACATTTTGTTGCAGTGTCATGTACACATTTAAAGTGGCGTTTAAATATAAAACAAAATTGACAATACAACTTTCATAACAATTACATACCAATAAAAAGACTAGCCTGCTGTCCTTACTGAGTCTATAGGAATATTAGCCTGCTGTCCTTACTGAGTCTATAGGAACATTAGCCTGCTGTCCTTACTGAGTCTATAGGAACATTAGCCTGCTGTCCTTACTGAGTCTATAGGAATATTAGCCTGCTGTCCTTACTGAGTCTATAGGAACATTAGCCTGCTGGTCTTACTGAGTCTATAGGAACATTAGCCTGCTGGCCTTACTGAGTCTATAGGAACATTAGCCTGCTGGTCTTACTGAGCCTATAGGGACATTAGCCTGCTGGTCTTACTGAGTCTATAGAAACATTAGCCTGCTGGTCTTACTGAGTCTATAGGAACATTAGCCTGCTGGTCTTACTGAGTATATAGGAACATTAGCCTGCTGTCCTTACTGAGTCTATAGGAACATTAGCCTGCTGGCCTTACTGGGTGGATAGGAACATTAGCCTGCTGGTCTTACTGCGTGGATAGGAACATTAGCCTGCTGTCTTTACTGGGTGGATAGGAACATTAGCCTGCTGGCCTTACTGGGTCGATAGGAACATTAGCCTGCTGGTCTTACTGCGTGGATAGGAACATTAGCCTGCTGGCCTTACTGGGTCGATAAGAACATTAGCCTGCTGGTCTTACTGCGTGGATAGGAACATTAGCCTGCTGTCCTTACTGGGTGGATAGGAACATTAGCCTGCTGGCCTTACTGGGTCGATAGGAACATTAGCCTGCTGGTCTTACTGGGTCTATAGGAACATTAGCCTGCTGACCTTACTGGGTCTATAGGAACATTAGCCTGCTGGCCTTACTGGGTCTATAGGAGCATTAGCCTGCTGGCCTTACTGGGTGGATAGGAACATTAGCCTGCTGTCCTTACTGGGTCTATAGGAACATTAGCCTGTTGTCCTTACTGAGTCTATAGGAACATTAGCCTGCTGTCCTTACTGAGTCTATAGGAACATTAGACTGCTGGTCTTACTGCGTGGATAGGAACATTAGCCTGCTGTCCTTACTGGGTGGATAGGAACATTAGCCTGCTGGCCTTACTGGGTCGATAGGAACATTAGCCTGCTGGTCTTACTGCGTGGATAGGAACATTAGCCTGCTGGTCTTACTGCGTGGATAGGAACATTAGCCTTCTGGTCTTACTGGGTGGATAGGAACATTAGCCTGCTGGTCTTACTGAGTCTATAGGAACATTAGCCTGCTGGTCTTACTGAGTCTATAGGAACATTAGACTGCTTGTCTTACTGGGTGGATAGGAACATTAGACTGCTGGTCTTACTGAGTCAATAGGAACATTAGCCTGCTGGTCTTACTGAGTCTATAGGAACATTAGCCTTCTGGTCTTACTGGGTGGATAGGAACATTAGCCTGCTGGCCTTACTGAGTCTATAGGAACATTAGCCTGCTGGCCTTACTGAGTCTATAGGAACATTAGCCCGAGCTATTTAGGAGGGATATCATACCTTGCACAAAAAGCAATGGGTTCTATAACTGATTCAAGTATTTTTTGCCAGATCCTAATTGGTATGTCAAATTTTATGTTCCTTCTGATGGCATGAAAGGCCCTGCTTGTCTCTCTCAGCGCGTTCACAGCTTTGTGGAAGTTACCTGTGGCGCTGATGTTTGGGCAGAGGTATGTATAGTTTTTTGTGTACTCTAGGTCAATGTTGTCTTGATTGAATTTGTGTTTTTGGTCCTTGCAACTAGACCTTATTTGGAACGCCATTCTTTTTGTCTTACTGAGATTAACGGTCAGGGCCCAAGTCTGGCATAATCTTTGCAGAAGATCTAGGTGCTGCTGTAGGCCCTCCTTGGTTCGGTTTTCCGTTTGACATATTTAGATTTGATAGGGAAGCTGAGAGGTCAAATATACTGTTTAGGTTTTCTACTGCCAAGTTTACACCATCACTATTACAGTGGAATGTTTTGTCCAGGAAGTTGTCTAAAAGGGATTGAATTTGTTGTTGCCTAATTGTTTTTTGGTAGTTTTACACACCACTTTCCTTCCATCTATAGCATTTCTAAATATTATTAAATTACTTTGGCTTTGATGCCTCATGATTGAGTATTGCTCTGTTCAAGTAGACTGTGATTTTGCTGTGGTCTGATAGGGGTGTCAGTGGGCTGACTGTGAACGCTCTGAGAGACTCTGGGTTGAGGTCAGTGATAAAGTAGTCTACAGTGCTACTGCCAAGAGATGAGCTATAGGTGTACCTACCATAGGAGTCCCCTCGAATCCTGCCATTGACTATGTACATACCCAGCGTGCGGCACAGCTGCAGGAGTTTTTACTCATTATATTTGGTTATGTTGTCGTAGTTGTGCCTAGGGGGAATGCTGTCACCTCCTGGTAGGTGTTTGTCCCCCTGTGTGCTGAGGGTGACAGGTTCTTGTCCAGTTCTGGCATTTAGGTCGCCACAGACTAATACATGTTCCTGGGCCTGGAAATGATTGATTTCCCCTCCAGGATGGAGAAGCTGTCTTCATTACAGTTTGGGGATTCTAGTGGGGGGATACAGGTAGCACACAGGAGGACATTTATCTCTGTTGAGATCATTTCCTTTTGAATATCTAGCCAAATGTAAAACGTTCCTGTTTTGATTAATTTAATGGAGTGAGTTAGGTCTGCTCTATACCAAATTAGTATTCCCCCTGAGTCCCTTCCCTGTTTCACACCTGGTAGTTTGGTGGATGGGACTACCAGCTCTCTGTAACCTACAGTAGAAGGCAACTAGTGGGTCCATCTCCTCTATACCACGTTTCCTGTAGGATGACAATGTCTGTATTTCTGATATCTTTGGTGAATTCCAGGTTCCTGGATGACCTCAGGGACTTGGATATTCCATGATGAGACAGTGAAGGATTTGTGTTCCATAAAGTGTCCAACGTTGTTAGTTGTGTGGTTTGTCCTCTGTGAGCAGAGCCTGCTGAGCATCTGGTACATGCCGATGGCCTGTTTGCTCACGGCCTGGGCGTATGTGTTACTTTCATGTTGAGGCCCTCTTTGCGGGTGTGGAGGGAATGGGGGGGGGGGGGGGCAGGAGGGGCGTAGGTCTGATATGAGGGGGCCTAAATTGGGTGTGGGAATGGTTGTCCCGCAGGTCTGGGCGGGGTGTCTGTTGTTCTGCTGTTGTGTGAGGTGTTGGGGCTGCGTTTGAGGGCGATGTGCTTTAGGGACCAGGCGAAGGTGAGCACTACTGCTGCCGTCTCTCTCTCTCTCTCTCTCTCTCTCTCTCTCTCTCTCTCTCTCTCTCTCTCTCTCAAGGGCACAGCAGTTCTGTGCAGATGTGTCTTTTCTTCATCATTAAGCATCAGCCACTCACCCTAGGCCTGATTTCACACAGTGTGTGTGTGGTGTGTGCCACTCTGCTGGTCAGACCAGCAGAATGAAGATCAGTGCTTTCCTGCTCTGCCAGACACAAGCAGGTGTTTGTGTGTGAGAGAGTATTTGTGCCTTAAGTCAATTGACTTGTCATGTGTGATTGCTTGCAGCCGCTGGACTTTACCAATTGTCTCAATGCCTAAGGCACCCAACACACACACACACGCACGCACGCACGCACGCACGCACGCACGCACGCACGCACGCACACACACACACACACACACACACACACACACACACACACACACACACACACACACACACACACACACACACACACACACACACAGCCAGACTGCTTCTAAACAGGGTTACAGAGGTTAATGTAGTCAAGTCAGGAGAAACAACCAGCTGCTAGCCTTCTAATGCCTCATATAACACCATGTAGAGGAGAGGAGAGAGAGGGAGGAGGCTGGAAGGAGGGAGGGAGAGAGGAGGGTTAGGAAGGAGGGAGGGAGAAGGGGGATGGAGGGATGTAGGAAGTTGGAGGGAGCGAGGAGGGAGGGAGGAAGGTGAAGGGGGAGAGAGGGAGGAGGGAAGGGAGGGAGGGAGGGAGGGAGGGAGGAGGAGGAGGAGGAGGAAGAGGAGGAGGAGTAGGGGGAGGAGGAGGGGGAGGAAGTGGAAGTGGAAGGGGAGGAGGGGGAGGGAGGAAGAGGAAGGGAGGAGGGGGAGGAAGTGGAAGGGGAGGAGGGGGAGGGAGGGAGGGAGGAAGAGGAAGTGGAAGGGGAGGAGGGGGAGGGAGGGAGGAAGAGGAAGTGGAAGGGGAGGAGGGGGAGGGAGGGAGGGAGGGGAGGGAGGAAGAGGAAGGGAGGAGGGGGAGGAAGTGGAAGGGGAGGAGGGGGAGGGAGGGAGGGAGGAAGAGGAAGTGGAAGGGGAGGAGGGGGAGGGAGGGAGGAAGAGGAAGTGGAAGGGGAGGAGGGGGAGGGAGGGAGGGAGGAAGAGGAAGTGGAAGGGGAGGAGGGGGAGGGAGGGAGGAAGAGGAAGTGGAAGGGGAGGAGGGGGAGGGAGGGAGGAAGAGGAAGTGGAAGGGGAGGAGGGGGAGGGAGGGAGGGAGGGAGGAAGTGGAAGGGGAGGAGGGGGAGGGGGAGGGAGGGAGGAAGAGGAAGTGGAAGGGGAGGAGGGGGAGGGAGGGAGGGAGGAAGAGGAAGTGGAAGGGGAGGAGGGGGAGGGAGGGAGGGAGGAAGAGGAAGTGGAAGGGGAGGAGGGGTGGATTTGGCAGTGGATCTTGAGTAACCATGCTGTTGTGAGACCCTAAAATCTCCAGAGAAAATTAACACCTTTAGAAAATGAAACTGTTCAGGCTCCCATATTGGTGTGTGGGGGTGTAGCAGGCCCCCTGTGTATTCTGTATCACAGGCTCCCATATTGGTGTGTGGGGGTGTAGCAGGCCCCCTGTGTATTCTATATCACAGGCTCCCATATTGGTGTGTGGGGGTGTAGCAGGCCCCCTGTGTATTCTGTATCACAGGCTCCCATATTGGTGTGTGGGGGTGTAGCAGGCCCCCTGTGTATTCTGTATCACAGGCTCCCAT
>NC_074680.1:45404470-45451970 GCF_029448725.1 Salvelinus fontinalis
TGTGTGTGCGTGCGTGCGTGCGTGCGTGCGTGCGTGCGTGCCTCCGTGTGTGTATGTGCGTTAGGTGCTGGGGTTAGGAGATAGGGTTAGTTTTAGAGTTAGGGTTAGGTGCTGGGGTTAGGGTTAGGTGCTGGGGTTAGGGTTAGGGTTAGGTAAAAACAACTTCTTGTGGCTGCAAGCCCGAAGCCGGGCACAATATGACAACAGCCACTTCAAGTGCTGTCACAATGGCGTGTATAAGTGGCAGGGGAAGTCAGGCTCAGGAGAGTCAAATAGAGTGTAGAATGGAGTACTTTAATTAAAGTCCCAGTAATCTGCTCCATAACACTCACGGGAAAAAAAACATAAAACAAATCTGGGTACGAAGACCCGTAGCACACCTATACACCATCAACACAACACTTGACAACAAACAATCTCTGACAAACACATGAAGGGAAACAGAGGGTTAAATACACAACAGGTAATGAATGGGATTGACAACAGGTGTGTGGGAAGACAAGACAAAACCAATGGAAAATAAAAAATGGATCGATGATGGCTAGAAGACCGGTGAAGTCGACCGCCGAACACCGCCCGGACAAGGAGAGGCAACGACTTCGGCAGAAGTCGTGACATTACCCCCCCCTGACGCGCGGCTCCAGCAGCGCGTCGACACCGGCCTCGGGGACGACCTGGAGGGTGAGGTGCAGGGCGATCCGGATGGAGGCGATGGAATTCTTTTAACATGGAAGGATCTAAAACGTCCTCCACCGGAACCCAGCATCTCTCCTCCGGCCCGTACCCCTCCCAGTCCACGAGGTACTGAAGGCCCCTCGCCCGACGTCTCGAATCCAAAATGGATCGAACAGAGTACGCCGGGACCCCCTCGATGTCTAGAGGAGGCGGAGGAACTTCACGCACTTCAGCCTCCTGGAGCGGGCCAGCCACCACCGGCCTGAGGAGAGACACATGGAACGAGGGGTTAATACGGTAATTAGTGGGCAGTTGTAACCTATAACATACCTCGTTCACTCTCCTCAGGACTTTAAACGGCCCCACAAACCGCGGACACAGCTTCCGGCAGAGCAGGCGGAGGGGCAGGTTTCGGGTCGAGAGCCAGACCCTGTCCCCTGGTACGAACACCGGGGCCTCACTGCGGCGACGGTCTGCGCCAATTTTCTGGCGCCTTATGACACGCTGAAGGTGGACGTGGGCTGCCTCCCAGGTTTCCTCAGCGTGCCGAAACCAATTGTCCACCGCAGGAGCTTCGGTCTGACTCTGATGCCAAGGAGCCAGAACCGGCTGATACCCTAATACACATTGAAAAGGGGTAAGGTTAGTGGAGGAGTGACGTAGCGAGTTCTGGGCCATCTCTGCCCAGGGCACGAACTTCGCCCACTCCCCCGGCCGGTCCTGGCAATAGGACCGCAGAAACCTGCCCACATCCTGGTTAACTCTCTCCACCTGCCCATTACTCTCGGGGTGAAAACCTGAGGTAAGACTAACCGAGATCCCCAGACGTTCCATAAATGCCTTCCAGACCCTTGACGTGAACTGGGGACCCCGATCAGACACTATATCCTCAGGCACCCCATAGTGCCGGAAAACATGTGTAAACAGGGCCTCCGCAGTTTGTAAGGCCGTAGGGAGACCGGGCAAAGGGAGAAGACGACAGGACTTAGAGAACCGATCCACAACGACCAGGATCGTGGTGTAACCCTGTGAAGGTGGAAGATCAGTCAAAAAATCCACTGACAGGTGCGACCACGGCGGTTGAGGAACGGGTAAAGGTAGAAGCTTACCTCTAGGCAGGTGTCTAGGAGCCTTGCACTGGGCGCACACCGAACAGGAGGAAACATAAATCCTCACGTCCTTAGCTAAAGTGGGCCACCAGTACCTCCCATCAAGACAGCGCATCGTCCGACCTATCCCAGGATGACCAGAGGAGGGTGATGTGTGAGCCCAATAAATCAATCGGTCGCGGACAGCAGACGGAACGTACAGACGACCAGCTGGACACTCAGGAGGAGAGGGCTCTGCACGTGACGCCCGCTCTATGTCCGCGTCCAGCTCCCACACTACTGGCGCCACCAAACACGACTCTGGGAGTATGGGAGTGGGATCCATGGGCCGCTCCTCTGTGTCATACAGCCGAGACAATGCGTCTGCCTTGACGTTCTGGGAGCCTGGTCTGTAAGTAAGCGTAAACACAAAACGAGTGAAAAACATGGCCCACCTTGCCTGGCGAGGATTTAGTCTCTTCGCCTGCCGGATGTACTCCAGATTGCGGTGGTCAGTCCAGATGAGAAAAGGGTGATTAGCCCCCTCAAGCCAATGCCTCCACACCTTCAAGGCTTTTACGACAGCTAACAGCTCTCGGTCCCCCACATCATAGTTACGCTCCGCCGGGCTGAGCTTCTTCGAAAAGAAAGCACAGGGGCGAAGCTTCGGTGGCACACCCGAACGCTGAGAGAGCACTGCTCCTATCCCAGCTTCGGATGCGTCCACCTCTACTATGAATGGCAAAGAGGGATCCGGATGAGCCAACACAGGCGCCGAGGTAAACAGAGTCTTCAGTTGTCCAAAAGCCCTATTCGCCTCAGCCGACCACTGCAAGCGCACCGGTCCCCCCTTTAGCAGTGAGGTAATGGGAGCTGCAACCTGACCAAAACCCCGGATAAATCTCCGGTAGTAATTGGCAAACCCTAAAAAACGCTGCACCTCCTTTACCGTGGTTGGAGTCGGCCAATTACGCACGGCTGTAATGCGGTCGCTCTCCATTTCCACTCCTGAAGTGGAAATCTGATGCCCTAGGAAGGAGATGGATTGTTGGAAGAACAAGCATTTCTCAGCCTTGACATATAGATCATGCTCCAACAGGCGACCAAGCACCCTGCGCACCAAGGACACATGCTCAGCGCGTGTAGCAGAGTATATCAAAATATCATCGATATACACCACTACACCCTGCCCGTGCAGGTCCCTGAAGATCTCATCTACAAATGATTGGAAGACTGATGGAGCATTCATCAACCCATATGGCATGACCAGGTACTCATAATGACCTGAGGTGGTGCTAAATGCCGTTTTCCACTCATCACCCCTCCTAATACGCACCAGATTGTACGCACTCCTGAGATCCAATTTTGTGAAGAAGCGGGCCCCGCGCATTGACTCCATTACTGTATTGATCAAAGGTAGCGGGTAACTATATTTTACCGTGATTTTATTAAGATCTCGATAATCAATGCACGGGCGTAAACCGCCATCCTTCTTCTTCACAAAAAAGAAACTCGAAGAGGCGGGTGAAATGGATGGCTGAATGAACCCCTGACGCAGGGATTCAGAGATATAATTATCCATAGCCACTGTCTCCGCTTGCGACAGAGGATACACGTGACTCCTGGGATATGCAGCGTCTACCAGGAGATCTATCGCACAATCCCCCTGTCGATGGGGTGGTAATTGAGTCGCCTTCTTTTTACAGAAGGCGAGTGCCAAATCGGCATATTCTGGGGGAATGCGCACGGTGGAAACCTGGTCTGGACTTTCCACCGTAGTAGCACCAACGGAAACCCCTACACACCTACCTGAGCACTCTCGCGACCACCCCGTGAGAGCCCTCTGTGGCCAAGAAACAGTGGGGTTATGAGTAGTTAACCAGGGTAGGCCTAGCACCACAGAATACGCAGGGGAATCAATAAGGAAAAGACTAATCTTCTCCTTGTGACCCTCCTGCGTTATCATAGACAAAGGTGCGGTGACCTCCCTGATAAACCCTGACCCTATTGGTCGACTATCTAAGGCATGAATAGGGAAAGGCATATCCACAGAAACAATAGGAATCCCTAAACTATGAACAAAATTTTTATTAATGAAATTCCCAGCCGCGCCTGAATCTACTAGCGCCTTATACTGGGAATGCAAGGAAAAATCCGGAAAAGTGACAGAGACAAACATAAGTGCAGCAGAGGGCTCTGGATGAGTATGGTGCCTACTCACCTGGGGTGATGCCAGAGTGCACTGCCTGCCTTCTCTATTCCCAGAGGAACCAACCCGGCACCGATCAGCAGTGTGATCTCTGCGATCATAGATGGTGCTCGAGTGGGTACCCCCTCCGGTCTCCCTGCGCACCATCCCTCCCAATTCCATAGATTCGGGAGAGAGAGTGCAGGAGGATGGAACAACCAGACCCCGATCTAGACGTCCCCGAGTAGCCAGCATGTTGTCCAGCCTGATGGACATATCCACCAGCTGGTCGAAGTTGAGGGTGGTGTCTCTACAGGCCAGCTCCCGACGAACGTCCTCACGTAGACTACAACGGTAGTGGTCGATCAGGGCCCTGTCGCTCCATCCAGCGCCGGCAGCCAAGGTCCTAAACTCCACAGCAAACTCCTGGGCACTCCTCGTCTCCTGCCTCAGATGATAGAGGAGCTCACCCGCCGTTTTTCCTTCGGGAGGATGGTCGAATACTCTCCTAAAATAAAGGGTGAACTCCTCAAAATGGTCCAACGCCGCATTCTCCTCTCTATACACAGCGCTGGCCCACTCCCGGGCTTTCCCGGTGAGGCATGAGACGAGGGCGGAACTCTTCTCCCGGTCAGATGGAACTGGGGAGATCGTGGTCAGATATAAATTCAGTTTAAGGAGGAAACCCTGGCAGCCGGCAGTATCTCCGTTGTAACCCGTGGGTAGGGGTAAACGGATTTTGTTAGGTTCAGGTGGGGAAAACGCGTTAAAGGTAAATCCCCGTTGTGGCAGTGGAGGCGCTGGAGAAACTCCCTGTCTCTCCCAGCGATCCATATTCTGGACAATGCGATCCATGACGGCGCTCAAACAGTCAATCTCCTTCGCTTGTTCCATAACGCGCTTTTCCACCTCCATGGGCGTCGTGTCCTCTCCTGCTGACTTCATATTTTAGGGTCAGAGATTCTGTCACAATGGCGTGTATAAGTGGCAGGGGAAGTCAGGCGCAGGAGAGTCAAATAGAGTGTAGAATGGAGTACTTTAATTAAAGTCCCAGTAATCTGCTCCATAACACTCACGGAAAAAACATAAAACAAATCTGGGTACGAAGACCCGTAGCACACCTATACACCATCAACACAACACTTGACAACGAACAATCTCTGACAAACACATGAAGGGAAACAGAGGGTTAAATACACAACAGGTAATGAATGGGATTGACAACAGGTGTGTGGGAAGACAAGACAAAACCAATGGAAAATGAAAAATGGATCGATGATGGCTAGAAGACCGGTGAAGTCGACCGCCGAACACCGCCCGGACAAGGAGAGGCAACGACTTCGGCAGAAGTCGTGACAAGTGCAGGGCGCGAAATTCAAAATATATTTTTTAGAAATATTTAACTTTCACACATTAACAAGTACAATACAGCAAATGAAAGGTACACATCTTGTGAATCCAGCCAACATGTCCGATTTTAAAAATGTTTTACAGCGAAAACAGCACGTATATTTATGTTAGCTCACCACCAAATACAAAAAAGCACTAACATTTTTCACAGCACAGGTAGCATGCACAAAGCCAACCTAACTAACCAAGAACCAACCAAACTAACCAACAAACAACTTCATCAGATGACAATCTTATAACATGTTATTCAATAAATCTATGTTTTGTTCGAAAAATGTGCATATTTCAGGTATATATCATAGTTTACATTGCAGCTACAATCAGAAATTGCACCGAAAGAAGCCAGAATAATTACAGACACCAACGTCAAATACCTAAATACTCATCATAAAACATTTCTGAAAAATACATAGCGTACAGCAAATGAAAGACAAGCATCTTGTGAATCCAGCCAATATTTCCGATTTCTTAAGTGTTTTACAGCGAAAACACAATATAGCGTTATATTAGCTTACCACAATAGCCAGAAACACAAGCCATTCCCCAGCAGCAAAAGTTAGCGATCGTAACAAACCAGCAAAAGATATATAATTTTTTACTAACCTTGATAAGCTTCAACAGATGACAGTCCTATAACATCAGGTTATACATACACTTATGTTTTGTTCGAAAATGTGCATATGTAGAGCTGAAATCAGTGGTTATACATTGTGCTAACGTAGCCTCTTTTTCCCACAACGTCCGGATATTTTTCTGACACTTTTTCTGACACACATATTCTGACCAAATAACTATTCATAAACATAACTAAAAAATACATGTTGTATTGGAAATGATAGATACACTAGTTCTTAATGCAATCGCCGTGTTAGAATTCTAAAAATAACTTCATTACAATATGCAGGTTACGTTATGGCGAGAGCTTGCCCAAAACCTGGCCGCAAACTACTAGTTCACATGTACGACAGATATATGAAATAACATCATAAAATGGGTCCTACTTTTGCTGATCTTCCATCAGAATGTTGTACAAGGGGTCCTTTGTCCAGAACAATCGTTGTTTGGTTTCAGAACGGCCTTTTTCCCTCTCGATTTAGCAAGCACACTTGCCAAGTGGCGCGAATCTCTCCATCGTCAACAAACTCAGAGAACGGAACACGGCAAAACTCCTGAAAAAATTTCAATAATCTGATTAAAGTATATTGAAAAAACATACTTTACGATGATATTGTCACATGTATCAAATAAAATCAAAGCAGGAGATATTAGTCGTCCATAACGACAGCTTATCAGAAGGCAAATCCAGGTCCCTTCACTCGCTCTCCAGAAAACAGGAAACTGGTGACACGTCATGCCGAGAGCTATTATTCGACCCCAGATCAAGTTACACACTCCATTTCTTCTCTCACTGCCTGTCGACATCTAGTGGAAGACGTATGAAGTGCATCTAAACTAATAAATATCAAGGACTTTAATAGGCAGGCCCTAGAACAGTGCATCGATTTCAGATTTTCCACTTCCTGTCAGGAAGTTTGCTGCAAAAGGAGTTCTGTTCTACTCACAGATATAATTCAAACGGTTTTAGAAACTAGAGAGTGTTTTCTATCCAATAGTAACAATAATATGCATTTTGTACGAGCAAGAATTGAGTACGAGGCCGTTTGAAATGGGCACCTTTTATCCGGCTACTCAATACTGCCCCTGCAGCCCAAACAGGTTAACAGTAAACATTACACTCACAGATGTTCCAAAACAATAAAGACATTTCAAATGTCATATTATGTATATATACAGTGTTGTAATGATAAATTGTTAAAGTACAAAAGGGAAAATAAATAAACATAAATATTGGTTGTATATACAATGGTGTTTGTTCTTCACTGGTTGCCCTTTTCTTGTGGCAACAGGTCACACATCTTGCTGCTGTGATGGCACACTGTGGTATTTCACCCAATAGAGTTTATCAAAAGAAATGTGTGGATCTGTGTAATCTGAGGGAGATATGTGTCTCTAATATGGTCAAACATTTGGCAGGAGGTCAGGAAGTGCAGCTCAGTTTCCACCTCATTTTGTAGGCAGTGTGCACATAGCCTGTCTTCTCTTGAGAGCCAGGTCTGTCTTCGGCGGCCTTTCTCAATAGCAAGTTCATGCTCACTGAGTCTGTACATAGTCAAAGCTTTCCTTAAGGTTGGGTCAGGTATTCTGCCACTGTGTACTCTCTGTTTAGGGCCAAAAAGCATTCTAGTTTGCTCTGTTTTTTGTGCATTATTTGCAATGTGTCAAGTAATTATCGTTTTGTTTTCTCATGACTTGGTTGGGTCTAATTGTGTTGCTGTCCTGGGGCTCTATGGGGTCGTGAACAGAGCCCCAGAGTCTCTCTCTCTCTCAGAGGGGTTGGGTCCTTTATAGTGTGATCCAACAGTACCTGGCAGACACACAAACACGTCTTTACCCTCTCTGGACTTCAAACAGCAGAGATGGTGTGGACACACATGAAGCAGGGTGGGAGAGGAGAGAAGAGGAGAGGAGAGGAGAGGAGAGGAGTGGAGAGGAGAGGAGAGGAGAGGAGAGGAGAGGAGAGGAGAGGAGAGGAGAGGAGAGGATGAGGAGAGGAGAGGAGAGGAGAGGAGGAGAGAGGAGGAGAGGAGAGGAAAGGGATTAAGAATGTGTGTGCGATGGGAGGAGGACAATATATACTGTATTACTTGTTATAGATATATCTGTATACAACTCAATTACAGCTCACAGCAGAGGTGAACGTTTCAAAATGTTCTGTTAGTAGTATTGTCAAAACCTTCAACAACATATTGAGTGTTGGTTCCAGGCGATGGTGAAAGGAGCGAGGGAGTGAGGGAGAGAGTGTTACTAACACATCGCTGGGGAGAAAACAACAGACCTATGATTGCACAACACTATAACAAGTGTATTGTACAGGATACAGCAGACGTAAACAAGTGTAAACAGGTGTAAACAGGTGTAAACAGGTGTAAACAGCGAAATGCTTTTGCTCAAGAGTCAGATGAAAAAATAGACAGATTTTTTTTATTACTTTTAATTAATACTAACAAGTACCTCAAAAGATAAGAAATATATGTATTCACACATCTTCACTTCCAAGTTTTTTAGTTTTTTTTTTACCTTTAGATAGATTTCAGGAAACTAGGCGTATGAGTCACAGCCGTTTCAACGTAACCTTTTTTTTTTAAATCAAAATGTGTTTTTAGGCAGAAATGCCTTCTGGAACTTTCATATGCCTTAATAACAAACTTGTGTGCACATCAACCTCTTCATCTTCATCAACCTCTTCTTCAACTGCCATCTTATATACGAGGAGTCACTGATTAATAATAGGTTTGGTTAGATTTGAGACTTTATTTAAATGCTAAATTCAAAATTCTGTTTGTCAAGTCCATGGGCAATGTATTCCAGTGTATTGAGGAAAGAGAGTGAGAGTGAGAGACAGAGAGATAGTGAGTGAGAGAGAAAGAGAGAGACAGAGAGAGACGTAAAGACAGACAGAGAGAAAGAGACAGAGAGAGACAGAGACAGAGACAGAGAGAGACAGAGACAGAGAGAGAGAGAGAGAGACGTAAAGACAGAGACAGAGACAACCTTGTAGGATTAAGTTACAGAGAGGTAATTGTACCGTCACAGAAACACAGCTCTGTCAATAGAGGCAGAGACTCTGGAGGACTGATCATTTGGTACAAATCCGAACTACAACATCTAATTGACCCCCTCAAAATTGGCAAATATCACATTTGGTTAAAACTGAAAAAAGAACTTGTACTGACAGAAAAAGATGTGTTCCTTTGCGCAATTTATATCCCCCCCTCAGAATCCCCATATTACTCAGAGGAGATCTTCCCCACCCTTGAGGAAGAGACGTGCCATTTCCAGGCCCAGGGAAATGTGCTCATCTGTGGGGACACAAATGCACGCACAGGAACACTACCTGATCTAACGAGCACACGAGGGGACAGCTTTATTACAGGCCATACTGTTTCTAACTGCCTTAATCTCCCCCATAGAAACAACAGTGACAGCACCGTCAACAAAAACGGAAGGGATCTGTTGCAGCTCTGTAGAAGCCTGGGTCTGTACTTTGTCAATGGTAGGTTACGGGGGGACTCTTTGGGGAGATTCACCTACTGCTCACCTCTTGGCCACAGTACAGTAGACTATATGATCACAGACATTGACCCTTTCTCTCTCAGCTCATTCACTGTCAAGCCACTAACACCTCTGTCTGATCACAGCCAAATTACATTGTTCCTCAAAAGAACAGACATGGAAACAACCACACATTCACAGCCCAGTAAGCTGTACAACATCAGAAATTCATACAGATGGGCCCAAAACAGCACAGAAGAATACCAGAAAGCAACCTGGAACCAAAATATCCAAACACTCTTAGATAACTTTCTGGATACCACATTCAATCACAGTAAAGAAGGCATCAATCTAGCAGTACAAAACATCAACTATATATTCAGGCAAACGGCAAAAGAAGCACAATTGAAATTGATAAAAAACAAAACAAAAAAGATCACAGATGACAACTGGTTTGATGCAGATTGTAAAATTATAAGAAAAAAAATTAGAACACTATCCAACCAAAAGCACAGAGACCCAAATAATGGTGAATTACGCCTTCATTACTGTGAGACTTTAAAACTCTATAAACGTACACTCAGAACCAAAAAAGCCCAGTACAACAGAAAGCAGCTGATGCTAATTGAGGAGTCCATAAACACAAACAACTTCTGGCAAAATTGGAAAAAATTAAAGAAATCTAAACAAGAGGAATTAGCGATACAAAATGGTGACATATGGACAACCCATTTTAAAACACTCTACAACACCGTTCAAATTGACACAAACGCAGAACAACGCCAAATTCATGAGAAGTTGAATGGATTAGAAAAAGCTATAAAGGACAACCAAAATCCACTGGACTCCCCAATTACTGACCAGGAGCTCTATAAGAAACTTCAGGCTCTCAAATTTAAAAAGGCATGCGGACCTGATGGCATCCTAAATGAGATGCTCAAACTCACTAGTGCAAAATTTCAATTGGCCATATTAAAACTGTTTAATTTGATCCTGAGTGTAGGTTATTTCCCTGACATCTGGAATCAAGGACTCATAACCCCAATCTTTAAAAACGGAGACAAATTTGACCCTAACAATTACAGAGGCATTTGTGTGAACAGTAACCTGGGGAAGGTTTTCTGTAGTATTATAAATGTAAGAGTTCTAAACTTCCTTAATAAGCACAATGTCTTGAGTAAAAGCCAAATTGGATTTATACAAAAACATCGCACGACCGATCATATTTACACCCTACACACCCTGATAGGTAAACATGTCCACCAAAATAATACCAAAATATACGCTTGCTTTATCGACTTCCAAAAAGCATTTGATTCTATTTGGCATACAGGACTGTTCTACAAAGTTATTGAAAGTGGTGTAGGGGGTAAAACATATGACATAATTAAATCAATGTATACTGGCAATACGTGCAGCATTAAAATTGGCAAGAAAAGAACAGAATTCTTTAACCAGGGGCGGGGCCTTCGTCAGGGTTGTAATCTGAGCCCTGCACTCTTCAATATTTACATCAACGAATTGGCCACTATTCTAGAAAAATCCTCAGCCCCTGGTGTTAGTCTCCATAATTCAGAGGTTAAATGCCTACTCTTCGCAGATGACCTATGCCTGTTGTTACCCACAGCACATGGCCTACAGCAGAGCCTGTATCTGCTAGAGCAGTACTGCCAGACCTGGGCCCTGGCAGTAAACCCCAAAAAGACTAAAATAATGATTTTCCAGAGAAGATCCAGATCTCAGGGAATTAGACCAAAGTTCTCAATTGGTACAAAATATATAGAGTACTGCACACACTACAATTACTTAGGTTTAAAAATAAGCTCAACTGGACACCTTAATGAGGCAGTGAATGAACTGAAAGAGAAAGCACGCAGGGCATTCTACGCAATTAAAAAGCAAATTCAAATTGAAATACCTATTAAAATTTGGCTAAAAATAATTGAATATGTCATTGAACCAATTGCACTTTATGGCAGCGAGGTGTGGGGTCCACTTGCAAAACAAGATTTCATCAAATGGGACAAACATCCCATTGAAACCCTGCATGCAGAGTTCTGTAAGATTCTCCTACATGTCCAGAGGAAAACTACAAACAATGCATGCAGGGCAGAATTAGGCCAATATCCACTAATAATAAAAACTCAAAAAAGAGCAATTAAGTTTTGGAAACATCTAAAATACAGTGACCCCCTCTCATATCACTACCAAGCCCTGCAATACCAAGAGCTGAGTAAAGAAAAGAGTCCCCTCATCCAGCTGGTCCTGGGGCTGAGTTCACAAACCTGTTCTACTAACACACTGAAGCCTCAGGACCAGAACATCCAATCAATCAGAATAAACCAAATTACAACACAGTCAAAACAAAACTATATTGCTTATTGGGAAACACAAGCACAAGCACAGAGCAAAATGCAGTGCTATCTGGCCCTAAATCGACAGTACACCGTGGCTAACTATTTGACTATGGTTACTGATCAAAACCTTAGAAAAACCTTGACAAAGTACAGGCTCAGTGAGCACAGCCTTGCCATTGAGAAGGGTAGACACAGGAAAACCTGGCTCCCTGTAGAGGAAAGGCTGTGCAACCACTGCACAACAGCAGAACCAGAGACGGAGCTGCATTTCCTGACAAAATGTCAAAAATATAAAACAATTAGAGAGTGTCATTTCCCCAAATTTGAAACTCTTATTCAAGGTTTCAAAGACCTCTCTGATGAGGATAGGCTACCCGTCCTGTTGGGGGAGGACGCAGAGAGCTGTGGGTTGGCAGCGCACTACATTGCTGCCTGCCATAAGTTGAGGGACAGTGTCTGACAGACCAATCAACCTGCACATGTCCTCTACTGTATGTTTATTGTTATTGTTGAATGTATGGTTATTTTGACACTTAGTTATTGTTGTTACTGTTGTCCCGTTGACCATTTTGATTCTCATTTTTATATTGTAAATAAGCTTTGGCAATATGTACATTGTTACGTCATGCCAATAAAGCAAATTGAATTGAATTGAATTGAATTGACAGAGAGAGAGTGAAAGAGACAGCGCGAGAGAGAGACAGAGAGAAAGTGAGTGAGAGAGAGAGAGAGACAGAGACAGAGACAGCGAGGAAGTGAGTGAGAGAGAGAGACAGAGAGAAACAGAGAGAGACAGAGAGAGACAGAGACATAGTGAGTGAGAGAGAAAGAGAGAGACAGAGAGAGAGAGAGACAGAAAGACATAGAGACAGAGAGAGACAGAGAGAGATCTCCAGAAGGAAGTTTGGACAGATTTATTTATAGCAGTGTACCAATGACACAAACTGTCCTAAATACAAATGCTGAAGTTATCTAGAGTAGTAACTATTATTATAATGCTGGAATTAGTATGACTATTATTCTGTCTCTCAAACGCACACACACACACACACACACACACACACACACACACACACACACACACACACACACACACACACACACACACACACACACACACACACACACACACCCAGGGAAGACCATCTAGGATCCGGAATCACTTTGTCAAGGACAACCAATGGCACTAGAAACACACACACACACACACACACACACACACACACACACACACACACACACACACACACACACACACACACACACACACACACACACACACACACACACACACACACACACACACACACACACACACACACACACACACACACACACACACACACACACACACAGAGAGAGAGAAGCAGACCAGTCCGCAGGCGCTCAAATCAGAATGCTCTGTACCTCTCCCTAGTCAGAGATAGAAAAGCCAATATCACAGCAGCACACACACACACACACACACACACACACACACACACACACACACACACACACACACACACACACACACACACACACCAGGCCAGTATTTATCTGATGAGCAGCCCTAATGCTGATCTGGTTTAACTGTGACAAAAACACTTAACAAGCAGCAGTTAAACACTCAGTGTGTGTGTGTGTGTGTGTGTGTGTGTGTGTGTGTGTGTGTGTGTGTGTGTGTGTGTGTGTGTGTGTGTGTGTGTGTGTGTGTGTGTGTGTGTGTGTGTGTGTGTGTGTGTGTGTGTGTGTGTGTGTGTGTGTGTGTGTGTGTGTGTGTGTGATAATGATGTGGATAGCAGCAGAGTCAGAGATGATCACAGTTGGACCTCAAGGTTAAAGTTGACTAAGAAAAGACGAGAGGAATTAACGACCTTGAGAGTAAGAGGGAGGGAAAGGATGGAGAGGGGGGGGGGGGAGAGGTGGAGGGGGAAGAGAGTGACGGGGAAGACAAAGAGAGAGAGAGAGGAAGGGAGGGAAAGGATGGAGAGAGGGGGGAGAGAGAGGTGGAGGGGGAAGAGAGTGACGGGGAAGACAAAGAGAGAGAGAGAGGGAGGGAGGGAAAGGAGGGAGACCGAAAAAGAGGGAGAGAAGGAGAGAGGGAGAGAGGGCTGAGGTCTTGATCCTCTGACAGTAGTGAGCGAGAGTTGTAGCTGATCTAGAGATACTTATGTTAATGCTAACCCAGGCTAGCCTACACAGGTTGAAAGTGCTAGTGTCTTTTAAGGCTGAGACGCTACTTGTAAATGTCAACACTGTGAGTATTTGTGTGCTCAAGAGAGATGGCTTGAGATTGGAGGTAGACTACACAAGAGGGATAGATACAAACACGCACACACACACACACTTTGACATTAATTAAAGTTCATTGCCTCTGTAATTAGCAGGCTGTATAATATCAATGTGTGACTTTTTGCCCCCTCCGGTCCGGGGCAACTCCAACTTTAATTGAATGAGGGACATTAAAAACTTCTGTTAGACGGAGACTGTGTGTGTGTGTGTGTGTGTGTGTGTGTGTGTGTGTGTGTGTGTGTGTGTGTGTGTGTGTGTGTGTGTGTGTGTGTGTGTGTGTGTGTGTGTGTGTGTGTGTGTGTGTGTGTGTGTGTGTTGGAAACATTAAAAAATATTTTGTAAGTCAACGGAACCATAATTACCACTACACGTGCCTGCCTGTCCTTTGGGTCTAGTCCTGCCTGTCCACTGGGTCGAATCCTGCCTGTCCTTTGGGTGTAGTCCTGCCTGTCCACTGGGTCTAGTCCTGCCTGTCCTTTGGGTCTAGTCCTGCCTGTCCTTTGGGTGTAGTCCTGCCTGTCCACTGGGTCTAGTCCTGCCTGTCCACTGGGTGTAGTCCTGCCTGTCCCCTGGGTCTATTCCTGCCTGTCCACTGGGTCTAGTCCTGCCTGTCCACTGGGTCTAGTCCTGCCTGTCCACTGGGTCTAGTCCTGCCTGTCCACTAGGTCTAGTCCTGCCTGTCCACTGGGTCTAGTCCTGCCTGTCCACTGGGTCTAGTCCTGCCTGTCCACTGGGTCTAGTCCTGCCTGTCCACTGGGTCTAGTCCTGCCTGTCCACTGGGTCTAGTCCTGCCTGTCCACTGGGTCTAGTCCTGCCTGTCCACTGGGTCTAGTCCTGCCTGTCCACTTGGTCTAGTCCTGCCTGTCCACTGGGTCTAGTCCTGCCTGTCCACTCGTCTAGTCCTGCCTGTCCTTTGGGTGTAGTCCTGCCTGTCCACTGGGTCTAGTCCTGCCTGTCCACTGGGTCTAGTCCTGCCTGTCCACTGGGTCTAGTCCTGCCTGTCCACTGGGTCTATTCCTGCCTGTCCACTGGGTCTAGTCCTGCCTGTCCACTGGGTCTAGTCCTGCCTGTCCACTGGGTCTAGTCCTGCCTGTCCACTGGTCGAGTCCTGCCTGTCCACTGCGTCTAGTCCTGCCTGTCCACTGCGTCTAGTCCTGCCTGTCCACTGGGTCTAGTCCTGCCTGTCCACTGCGTCTAGTCCTGCCTGTCCACTGCGTCTAGTCCTGCCTGTCCACTGCGTCTAGTCCTGCCTGTCCACTGCGTCTAGTCCTGCCTGTCCACTGGGTCTAGTCCTGCCTGTCCACTGGGTCTAGTCCTGCCTGTCCACTGGGTCTAGTCCTGCCTGTCCACTGGGTCTAGTCCTGCTTGTCCACTGGTTTAGTCCTGCCTGTCCACTTGGTCTAGTCCTGCCTGTCCACTTGGTCTAGTCCTGCCTGTCCACTGGTCTAGTCCTGCCTGTCCACTGGGTCTAGTCCTGCCTGTCCACTGGTCGAGTCCTGCCTGTCCACTGGGTCTAGTCCTGCCTGTCCACTGGTCGAGTCCTGCCTGTCCACTGGTCGAGTCCTGCCTGTCCACTGGGTCTAGTCCTGCCTGTCCACTGCGTCTAGTCCTGCCTGTCCACTGGGTCTAGTTCTGCCTGTCCACTTGTCTAGTCCTGCCTGTCCACTTGGTCTAGTCCTGCCTGTCCACTGGGTCTAGTCCTGCCTGTCCACTGGGTCTAGTCCTGCTTGTCCACTGGGTCTAGCCCTGCCTGTCCACTGGGTCTAGTCCTGCTTGTCCACTGGGTCTAGTCCTGCCTGTCCACTTGGTCTAGTCCTGCCTGTCCACTGGTCGAGTCCTGCCTGTCCACTGGGTCTAGTCCTGCCTGTCCACTGGTCGAGTCCTGCCTGTCCACTGGGTCTAGTCCTGCCTGTCCACTGGTCGAGTCCTGCCTGTCCACTGGTCAAGTCCTGCCTGTCCACTGGGTCTAGTCCTGCCTGTCCACTGCGTCTAGTCCTGCCTGTCCACTGGGTCTAGTTCTGCCTGTCCACTCGTCTAGTCCTGCCTGTCCACTTGGTCTAGTCCTGCCTGTCCACTGGGTCTAGTCCTGCCTGTCCACTGGGTCTAGTCCTGCTTGTCCACTGGGTCTATCCCTGCCTGTCCACTGGGTCTAGTCCTGCTTGTCCACTGGGTCTAGTCCTGCCTGTCCACTGGGTCTAGTCCTGCCTGTCCACTGGGTCTAGTCCTGCCTGTCCACTGGTCTAGTCCTGCCTGTCCACTGGGTCTAGTCCTGCCTGTCCACTGGGTCTAGTCCTGCCTGTCCTGCCATTTTAATATGACATCTGAGTGAGAATAACTAGCAAAATCAATGTGGGCCCTCTGGAGGTCAGGGCTTCTGGAGATCAGGGCTTCTGGAGGTCAGGGCTTCTGGAGGTCAGGACTTCTGGAGGTCAGGGCTTTTGGAGGTCAGGTCTTCTGGAGGTCAGGGCTTCTGGAGGTCAGGGCTTCTGGAGGTCAGGGCTTCTGGAGGTCGGGGCTTCTGGAGGTCAGGGCTTCTGGAGGTCAGGGAATCTGGAGGTCAGGGAATCTGGAGGTCAGGGCTTCTGGAGGTCAGGGATTTTGGAGGTCGGGGCTTCTGGAGGTCAGGGCTTCTGGAGGTCAGGGCTTCTGGAGGTCAGGGCTTCTGGAGATCAGGGCTTCTGGAGGTCAGGGCTTCTGGAGGTCAGGGCTTCTGGAGATCAGGGCTTCTGGAGGTCAGGGCTTCTGGGCATGTGCCCTGCGTGCCATGTCGGTATTCAGCCATGATTACTTCAAGTTCAGATCGCTGGCTAGACTAACTATCAATCTAAAATGTGTTAGCTGACATGGCTAATTGTGTGACTGTCAGTGACTGACGTAACAAGAGAAAGACTGATGATGTAAAAACCACATTTAGAAATTGCACCTTGTGTATTTAACTCTTCTTCATTATAATAAAAAAAAAAATATATATATATATGTATATATACAGTACCAGTCAAAAGTAATAGAACACCTACTCATTCAATGGATTCTCATTGTTTTGAATATATTCAACAACTGCTGTCATAGACGTCCGTCCATGTTTCTAAAACGTCCAATATCTGACTGATCCAAGACCTGGCTGGGTTTGATCTGATATAAGACCTGGCTGGGTTTGTTCTGATCCAAGACCTGGCTGGGTTTGATCTGATCCAAGACCTGGCTGGGTTTGTTCTGATCCAAGACCTGGCTGGGTTTGTTCTGATCCAAGACCTGGCTGGGTTTGTTCTGATCCAAGACCTGGCTGGGTTTGTTCTGATCCAAGACCTGGCTGGGTTTGTTCTGATATAAGACCTGGCTGGGTTTGTTCTGATATAAGACCTGGCTGGGTTTGTTCTGATCCAAGACCTGGCTGTGTTTGTTCTGATCCAAGACCTGGCTGGGTTTGTTCTGATATAAGACCTGGCTGGGTTTGTTCTGATATAAGACCTGGCTGGGTTTGATCTGATATAAGACCTGGCTGGGTTTGTTCTGATCCAAGACCTGGCTGGGTTTGATCTGATCCAAGACCTGGCTGGGTTTGTTCTGATCCAAGACCTGGCTGGGTTTGTTCTGATCCAAGACCTGGCTGGGTTTGTTCTGATCCAAGACCTGGCTGGGTTTGTTCTGATATAAGACCTGGCTGGGTTTGTTCTGATATAAGACCTGGCTGGGTTTGTTCTGATCCAAGACCTGGCTGGGTTTGTTCTGATATAAGACCTGGCTGGGTTTGATCTGATCCAAGACCTGGCTGGGTTTGATCTGATCCAAGACCTGGCTGGGTTTGTTCTGATATAAGACCTGGCTGGGTTTGATCTGATCCAAGACCTGGCTGGGTTTGTTCTGATCCAAGACCTGGCTGGGTTTGATCTGATCCAAGACCTGGCTGGGTTTGTTCTGATCCAAGACCTGGCTGGGTTTGTTCTGATATAAGACCTGGCTGGGTTTGTTCTGATATAAGACCTGGCTGGGTTTGTTCTGATCCAAGACCTGGCTGGGTTTGATCTGATCTCAGACAAAAATAATTCAGTGGCAGGAACACACACACACACACACACACACACACACACACACACACACACACACACACAACTACAAACACACACACACACAAACAACTACAAACACACACACACACAAACAACCACAATGAGGATCCTGACGGGTTTCATCACCGCCTGGTATGGCAACTGCTACGTCTCCGACCGCAAGGCGCTACAGAGGGCGTATGACCCAGTACATCACCGGGGCCAAGCTTCCTTGCCATCCAGAACCTCTATACCAGGCGGTATCAGAGGAAGGCCCTAAAAATTGTCAAAGACTTCAGCACCCCTAGTCATAGTCTGTTCTCTCTGCTACCGCACGGCAAGCGGTACCGGAGCGCAAAGTCTAGGTCCAAGAGGCTTCTAAACAGTTTCTTCCTCCAAGCCATAAGACTGCTGAACATCTAATCAAACCCAGACAATTCTCTCTGCTACCGCTGTTCTCTCTGCTACCGCTCGGCAAGCGGTACCGGAGCGCAAAGCCTAGGTCCAAGAGGCTTCTAAACAGTTTCTTCCTCCAAGCCATAAGACTGCTGAACATCTAATCAAACCCAGACAATTCTCTCTGCTACCGCTGTTCTCTCTGCTACCGCTCGGCAAGCGGTACCGGAGCGCAAAGCCTAGGTCCAAGAGGCTTCTAAACAGTTTCTTCCTCTAAGCCATAAGACTGCTGAACATCTAATCAAACCCAGACAATTCTCTCTGCTACCGCTGTTCTCTCTGCTACCGCTCGGCAAGCGGTACCGGAGCGCAAAGTCTAGGTCCAAGAGGCTTCTAAACAGTTTCTTCCTCCAAGCCATAAGACTGCTGAACATCTAATCAAACCCAGACAATTTGCATTGCCCCCTGTCGCCTCTTCTACACTGCTGCTACTCTCTGTTATTATCTGTGCATAGTCACTTTAATAATTTAACCTACATGTACATATTACCTCAATTACCTCGACACCGGAGCCCCCGCACATTGACTCTGTACCGGTACCCTCCTGTATATAGCCTCACTATTGTTATTTGCTGCTGCTCTTGAATTATTTGCTATTCCTATCTCTTACTTTTTGTGGGTATTTTCTTAAAACTGCATTGTTGGTTAATAAGGGCTTGTAAGTTTGAATTTCACTGTATTTTCTTTTATTTATTTTGTCTTTCACCATTATTTAACCAGGTAGGCTAGTTGAGAACAAGTTCACATTTATAACTGCGACCTGGCCAAGATAAAACAAAGCAGTTCGACACATACAACAACACAGAGTTACACATGGAATAAACGAAACATACAGTCAATAATACAGTAGAAAAAGTATATATACAGTGTGTGAAAATTAGGTAAGATAAGGGAGGTAAGTAGAGATATTGGGGTGCAAAGTAGCAAGATAAATAAATAAATACAGTATGGGTATGAGGTAGTTGGATGGGCTATTTACAGATGGGCTCTGTACAGGTGCAGTGATCTGTGAGCTGCTCTGACAGCTGGTGCTTAAAGGTAGTGAGGAAGATATGAGTCTCCAGCTTCAGTGATTTTTGCAGTTCATTCCCGTCATTGGCAGCAGAGAACGGAAAGGAAAGGAGGCCAAAGGAGGATTTGGCTTTGGGGGTGACCAATGAGATATACCTGCTGGGGCGCGTGCTACGGGGCGGGTGCTGCTATGGTGACCAGTGAGCTGAGATAAGGCAGGGCTGTACCTAGCAAAGACTTATAGATGACCTCGAGCCAGTGGGTTTGGCGATAAGTATGAAACGAGGGCCAGCCAACGACAGCGTACAGGTCGCAGTGGTGGGTAGTATTTGGAGATTTGGTGACAAAATGGATGGCACTGTGATAGACTACAGACTACATCCAATTTGTTGAGTAGAGTGTTGGAGGGTATTTTGTAGATGACATCACCGAAGTCGAGGATCTGTAAGATGGTCAGTTTTACGAGGGTATGTTTGGCAGCATGAGTGAAGGATGCTTTGTTTGAGAAATAGGAAGCCAATTCTAGATTTAACCTGTCTAGGATGAGGGTGCCGCTAGCGGCACTCCCCCCCCACCCCCACTGAAAAGGCAGAGCCGCGAAATTCAAAAAAACATTTTTTTTTAAATATTTAACTTTCACACATTAAAGTCCAATACAGCTAATGAAAGACACAGATCTTGTGAATCCAGCCAACATGTCCGATTTTTAAAATGTTTTACAGGGAAGACACAATATGTAAAGATGTACATCTATTACCTAAAAACACATTAGCATAATCCACCATCTTTTATTTGTCCACCAACACCAGTAGCTATCACCAATTCGGCTAAACTAAGATATTTATAGCCCCTAACCAAGAAAAAACCTCATCAGATGACAGTCTGATAACATATTTATGGTATGGGATAGGTTTTGTTAGAAAAATGTGCATATTTCAGGTAGATGGCATAGGTTACAATTGCACCCACCGTCACAAATGGACTAGAATAACTACATAGAGCAACGTGTTTACCTACTTACTAATCATCAAACATTTCGTAAAAATACACAGCATACACTAATCGAAAGACACAGATCCTGTGAATACAGACAATATTTCAGATTTTCTAAGTGTCTTACAGCGAAAACACAATAAATCGTTATATTAGCATAGCACAGGTGCAAACATTACCCCAGCATTAATTCTAGCCAAAGTGAGCGATAACGTCAACATCGCCAAAATATATTATTTTTTTCACTAACCTTCTCAGAATTCTTCAGATGACACCCCTGTAACATCACATTACAACATGCATACACAGTTTGTTCGAAAATGTGCATATTTAGCCACCAAAATCATGGTTAGACAATGGGGAAAGTAGCCCAGCTGGTGAGAAAATGTCCGTGCGCCATATTAGACAGTGATCTACTCTTATACATAAATACTCATAAACGTGACTAAAAAATATAGGGTGGACATCGATTGATAGACAATTTAATTCTTAATACAATCGCGGAATTACATTTTTTAAATTATCCTTACTTTTCAATACAGTTTGCGCCAAGCGAAGCTACGTCAAAAAACATGGCGTCCTAAGCCACTAACATTTTTCGACAGAAACACGATTTATCATAATAAAAATGTCCTACTTTGAGCTGTTCTTCCATCAGTATCTTGGGCAAAGGATCCTTTCTTGGGTCTAATCGTCTTTTGGTGGAAAGCTGTCCTCTTGCCATGTGGAAATGCCAACTGCGTTCAGCATGAACTGGAAGCGTGCCCGGCGATTCACAGCGTTTCAGAAATAAATGTCCCAAAATCGCACTAAACGGATATAAATTGCTATAAAACGCTTTAAATTAACTACCTTATGATGTTTTTAACTCCTATAACGAGTCTTAACATGACCGGAGAAAGATTACTCCCAACACTAATGCTTGGAACAGGTGCGGGTCGGTGTCCTCCACGCGCGTGACGCACCAATAAAAGAGTTGCTAGCTACAGGGTTTTTTAATTTATAGTGCCTGTGAACGCGCAATCGACCCCATTCAAATCATCATCACGTAAAGGCGTCCAGGGGAAGACGTAAGCAGTGTCCGTATACTCATAGCAATAACAGTGGCCTTTTAACTGACTCCAGATCAGGGGCCAAAATTTCTGAAATCTGACTCCATGTCAGGGAAATTGCTGTAGAATGGGTTCTGTTCTACTTAGAGACAAAATTTCAACTCCTATAGAAACTATAGACTGTTTTCTATCCAATAATAATAATAATATGCATATTGTACGATCAAGAATTTTGTGGGAAGCCGTTTCAAAAATTACACGATTAGCATAAATAGTGACAACAGCGCCCCCAGCCTCAACAGGTTAACTTTGGATTGGAGATGTTTGATGTGAGTCTGGAAGGGGAGTTTACAGTCTAGCCAGACACCTAGGTATTTGTCATTATCCACATATTTTAAGTCAGAATAGAGAATGGTGTCGTCTGCGTAGAGGTGGATCAGAGAATCACCAGCAGCAAGAGCAAAATCATTGATGTATACAGAGAAGAGAGGCTGCCCGAGAATTGAACCCTGTGGCACCCCCATAGAGACTGCCAGAGGTCCGGACAAGAGGTCCTCCGATTTGACACACTGAACTCTGTCTGAGAAGTAGTTGGTGAACCAGGCGAGGCAGTCATTTGAGAAACCAAGGCTGTTGAGTCTGCCGATAAGGATGTGGTGATTGACAGAGTCGAAAACCCTGGCCAGGTTGATGAATACGTCTGCACAGTAATGTCTCTTATCAATGCCAGTTATGATATCGCTTAGGACCTTGAGCATGGCTGAGGTGCACCCATGACCAGCTCTGAAACCAGATTGCATAGCGGAGAAGGTGCGGTGGGATTCGAAATGGTCGGTAATCTGTTTGTTAACTTGGCTTTTGAAGACCTTAGAAAGGTAGGGTAGGATGGATATAGGTCTGTAGCAGTTTGGGTGTCTCCCCCTTTGAAGAGGGGGATGATCGCGGCAGCTTTCCAATCTTTGGGAATCTCAGACAATACGAAAGAGAGGTTGAACAGGCTAGTAATAGGGGTTGCAACAATTTCGGCATATAATTTTAGAAAGAGAGGGTCCAGATTGTCTAGCCCGGCTGATTTGTAGGGATCCAGATTTTGCAGCTCTTTCAGAACATCAGCTATCTGGATTTGGGTGAGGGAGAAATGGGGAGGCTTGGGCGAGTTACTGTGGGGGGGTGCAGAGCAGTTGACCAGGGCAAGGGTAGCCAGTTGGAAAGCATGGCCAGCCGTAGAAAAATGCTTATTGAAATTCTCAAATATAGTGGATTTATCGGTGGTGACAATGTTTCCTAGCCTCAGTGCAGTGGGCAGCTGGGAGGAGGTGCTCTTATTCTCCATGGACTTTACAGTGTCACAGAACTTTTTGGAGTTTGTGCTACAGGATGCACATTTCTGTTTGAAAAAGCTAGCCTTAGCTTTCCTAACTGCCTGTGTATATTGGTTCCTAACTTCCCTGAAAAGTTGCATATCACGGGGGCTATTCGATGCTATTGCAGTACGCCACAGGATGTTTTTGTGCTGGTCAAGGGCAGTCATGTCTGGAGTGAATCAAGGGCTATATCTGTTCCTGTTTCAAATTTCTTGAATGGGGCATGCTTATTTAAGATGGTGAGGAAGGCACTTAAAGAATAACCAGGCATCCTCTACTGATGGGGTGAGGTGAGCATTCTATGTTTTGTGTTTCTATGATTTTCTATTCTATGTTTTGTCCGGGTATGGTTCTCAGTCAGGGACAGCTGTCTATTGTTGTCTCTGATTGGGAACCATACTTAGGTAGCTCTTTTTTCCACCTGTGTTTGTGGGAAGTTTACTTTGTTTAGGGCACATAGCCTTTGAGCTTCACGGTTTGTTTTTGTCATGTTTATTGTTTTCTTTCGGCGTCATTTTGATTTAATAAATAAAATTTACGCTTACCACGCTGCACCTTGGTCCTCTACTTTCAACAGCCGTGACAGTTTGACAGTGATGAGGGGTGGTCGTTCGACCGCAGACCCATTGTGGATGCAGGCAATGAGGCAGTGATCACTGAGATCTTGATTGAAAACAGCAGAGGTGTATTTGGAGGGCAAGTTGGTTAGGATGATATCTATGTATCATAGATGTATCATAGATAATCCATGTTTACGGATTTGGGGTTGTACCTGGTAGGTTCATTGTGTGAGATTGAGGGCATCAAGCTAAGATTGTAGGATGGCTGGGGTATTAAGAATGTCCCGGTTTAGGTTACTTAGCAGCACGATCTCTAAAGATAGATGGGTAGGCAATCAATTCACATATGGTGTCCAGGGAACAGTTGGGGGCAGAGGGTGGTCTATAGCAAGTGGCAATGGTGAGAGACTTGTTTCTGGAAAGGTGGGTTTTTAAAAGTAGAAACTCGAATTGTTTGGGAACAGACCTGGATAGTATGACAGAACTCTGCAGGCTATCTCTGCAGTAGATTGCAACTCAGCCCCCTTTGGCAGTTCTATTTTGTCGGAAAATGTTATAGTTAGGGATGGAGATTTCAGGGGGTTTGGTGGTCTTCCTAAGCCAGGATTCAGACTAGGACATCCGGGTTGGCAGAGTGTGCTAAAGCAGTGAATAAAACAAATTTAGAGAGGAGGCTTCTAATGTTAACATGCATGAGACCAAGGCTTTTACGGTTACAGAAGTAGGAATGGAGTTAGGCACTGAAGGGCCTGGATAAACCTATACATCACCAGAGGAACAGAGGAGGAGTAGGATAAGGGTACGGATAAAGGCTATAAGAACTGGTTGTCTAGTACGTTCGGAACAGAGAGTAAAAGGAGCAGGTTTCTGGGCGCGATAGAATAGACTCAAGGCATAATGTACAGACAAAGGTATGGTAGGATGTGGATACAGTGGAGGTAAACCTAGGCATTGAGGCATTGAGTGACGATGAGAGAGATATTGTCTCTAGAAACATAATTTAAACCAGCTGATGTCATCGCATGTGTGAGAGGTGGAACTAAAGGGTTGGCTAAGCCATATTGAGCCGGGCTAGAGGCTCTACAGTGAAATAAGACAAGAATCACTAACCACAACAGCAATGGACAAGGCATATTGATATTAGGGAGATTCATGTGTAGCCGAGTGATCATAGGGTCCAGTGAGTAGTTAGGCTGGCTAGAGACACGGCGATTCAGACAGCTAGTAGGCCGGGGCTAGCAAGCTAGCAGAAGGGCCTTAGAGGGACGTCTCGACGGAGGAAGTCTGTCTTGTCTGTCTCGCCTCCTTGTGCGGTTACGTGGAAAAGACCAGTCGTGATTGAGTAGTAGGGTTCCGTGTAGCAAAGGGGTTCAGTCCAATTGGCAAGATAGGTATAGTGGCCCAAGAAATTGGCCGATGGACCTCTTCAGCTAACAGTCCAATATGCTCTAGACAGCTAGCGGGTCTACACCTGTTATTTTTTGGCTTATGTGATAAATAAAATTTGATTTTGAATTACACACACAAACACCTCTACATCCACTGTGACTGGAGTATTAGTACATGGCTGTGTTAAGCTGACAGCTTAGAAGGGACAGCGGAGGGACAGCTCAGTGCTGGCACTGACACGCACCCCATATGCTGAGACTACATTTATGTACGCACAATGTGTGTCTCAGGTGTGTGTCTTAAACAAATCTCACATGATCACGCAAGACATCAGCGGCGAGAGAGAAGGAGAGAAAGTGAGAACAAAAGAGAGAGAAAGAGAGAATGAGAGAATGAGAAAACGAGACAACGAGACAACGAGACAACGAGACAACGAGACAACGAGAGAGAGAGAGAGAGAGAGAGAGAGAGAGAGAGAGAGAGAGAGAGAGAGAGAGAGAGAGAGAGAGAGAGAGAGAGAGAGAGAGAGAGATTTAAATCACCTTTATTGGGTCTGGGAACAACACAATAAACACTCATACAAAACCATGGTTACACATCAATTAAAAACACAACACCAAATCTTCCTCCACAGTAACACAACACCAAATCTTCCTCCACAGTAACACAACACCAAGTCCTCCTCCACAGTAACACAGCACCAAATCTTCCTCCACAGTAACACAACACCAAATCCTCCTCCACAGTAACACACCACCAAATCTTCCTCCACAGTAACACAACACCAAATCCTCCTCCACAGTAACACACCACAAAATCTTCCTCCACAGTACCTAAACACACCAGCCTCTGAATACCCCGTACACCTATAAACAGCCCAATGTTATTAACCATTTTGTAATAGGCAAACTCAACCCTCAGTCTCGCTGACAATATCCCCTCCAGCATTCCCACCACATCCACAGACCCCTGTCCCCGAAAACTGTTCTTTCCTGTCTTCCAAATTGCTCATTTAGCTGCCCCTAACACAATGTTAAGAGAACTACACCCCGTCGACTAAACCTGTACTTTATTCCAAATATAAACTGTTGGGAAGAGAAAACCTCTCCCAGAGCTGAGAACCAGCTAGTGATCAGGTCAATCATCCCGACCAACCTGGGACATTGTAAAAACAGACGTGCCAGAGTTTCAGACTCAGCACAGAATGGACACCCTTCCCCAACAGTAGGATCCGGGTGTACCAGATGCATATTGGTGGCTATGGCTCCGTGTATCATCCTCCATTGGAGGTCAGCTGTCCTCTTTTCAATAGGCAGTTTAAATACTCTCCAAGCCAGCATAACAGACTCATAAAATGGAGTCAGGCCAGACAAATCACTCCCCTCTAGCTATAAGAGGAAAAACGTGCTTGTCCAAGCCCAAACAGCCCTCTCTCCTCATCAGTGTGTAGGCTGTGTCCACCCAGCTAGAACCGTCTCTGTACAACAGTCTCTGGGCTGCTAGAACCGTCACTGTACAACAGTCTCTGGGCTGCTAGAACCGTCTCTGTACAACAGTCTCTGGGCTGCTAGAACCGTCTCTGTAAAACAGTCTCTGGGCTGCTAGAACCGTCTCTGTAAAACAGTCTCTGGGCTGCTAGAACCGTCTCTGTAAAACAGTCTCTGGGCTGCTAGAACCGTCACTGTACAACAGTCTCTGGGCTGCTAGAACCGTCTCTGTAAAACAGTCTCTGGGCTGCTAGAACCGTCTCTGTACAACAGTCTCTGGGCTGCTAGAACCGTCTCTGTACAACAGTCTCTGGGCTGCTAGAACCGTCTCTGTACAACAGTCTCTGGGCTGCTAGAACCGTCACTGTACAACAGTCTCTGGGCTGCTTGAAGCCGGAAAGCCAGGATCCTAGAGGAAATGTCCACCAGGCCTTGCCCACCCTCGTGCAGTGGCAGCTACAGGGCTGCAGCTTTAATCCAATGTTGTCCAGACCAAAATACATTGACAAGGGTCCTCTGAAGCTCTTGTATCAGACCCCCCCCAGTGGCTGTAAAATCATTCGTGTGTGTCACAGGGTAGAGGCAGCTAGATTATTGGCTACCAGTACCCTTCCCCTATAAGACAGCTGGGGCAGCACCCATTTCCACCTTGACAATCTGGAACACACTTTCTCCACTACAGTTCTTATTCTGAAATACATCAGAGCCTAGAAAAAAAAAAAAAGTCTTCATCCCATCTCTGCCCCACTGAAGCCCCCCTGGCAACCGTGGAGCGGACCCCGTCTGAATCCCCCCTGGTAACCGTGGAGCGGACCCCGTCGGAATCCCCCCTGGTAACCGTGGAGCGGACCCTGTCTGAATCCCCCCTGGCAACCGTGGAGCGGACCCTGTCTGAATCCCCCCTGGTAACCGTGGAGCGGACCCCGTCTGAATCCCCCCTGGTAACCGTGGAGCGGACCCCGTCTGAATCCCCCCTGGTAACCGTGGAGCGGACCCCGTCTGAAGCCCCCCTGGCAACCGTGGAGCGGACCCCGTCTGAATCCCCCCTGGCAACCGTGGAGCGGACCCCGTCTGAATCCCCCCTGGTAACCGTGGAGCGGACCCCGTCTGAATCCCCCCTGGTAACCGTGGAGCGGACCCTGTCTGAAGCCCCCCTGGTAACCGTGGAGCGGACCCCGTCTGAAGCCCCCCTGGTAACCGTGGAGCGGACCCCGTCTGAATCCCCCCTGGTAACCGTGGAGCGGACCCCGTCTGAAGCCCCCCTGATAACCGTGGAGCAGACCCCGTCTGAAGCCCCCTTGGTAACCGTGGAGCGGACCCCGTCTGAAGCCCCCCTGGTAACCGTGGAGCGGACCCCGTCTGAAGCTGACCTGCCCACAATTGACTCTAGCTGAGGAGGCCCCCTCAAACAACTTTAAAGCGTTTGAGAGAACCTTAACATCCTCATCCCCTGTAATAAAAACGGTCAGGTCATCTGCATACGCAGACAGTGCTATCATGGGACCCTTCATTACACCTGGCACAGAGAAACCAGTAAGCCTCGCTCTTAAAAAGCAAAGCATTGGTTTACTTACCAGACGATATAACTGTCCTGAAATTTGGCATCCCTTCCTGATACCCCTTTGGACAGGGATGGGGCAACTCAAACCACCCCCCACCCCCTTCACCATACACAAGGCCCCAGCATACAGTAAATTCATCCAAGACAAGAAAACATCCCCAAACCCAAAGGCTTTCATTGTTTTAAACAAGTACTGGTGATCCACACTGTCAAAAGCCTTCTCCTGATCCAAAGAAAGTAAACCCACATTCACATCAGACAGTTTACAAATGTCTAAAACATCTCTTATCAGATACAAGTTATCAACGATAGAGCGGTCAGGTACACAGTAAGACTGGTGTCACGATCGTTGGAATAAATGGACCAAGGCGCAGCGTGCGTAGAGTTCCACATGTTTTAATAAATGAAACTCACCAAAACAAATACAGAAACAAATAAAACATGAAGTAATGCAGTGGTCACAGGCACTACACAAAAACAAGATCCCACAAACTACAGGTGGGAAAAGGCTGCCTAAATATGATCCCCAATCAGAGACAACGATAGAAAGCTGCCTCTGATTGGGAACCATACCAAGCCCAACATAGATATACAAAAACTAGAGTACCCACCCTAGTCACACCCTGACCTAACCAACATAGAGAATAAAAAGGCTCTCTAAGGTCAGGGCGTGACCTTGTGGACCAACAGCTCCAGATATTCTTTCAACCTGTTTGAGAGACATTTAGATACAATTTTATATTCTGCGCACAGCAATGCAACAGGTCGCCAATTTCTTAGAAGAGCCAAATCACCCTTTTTTTTGGCAACAATGAAAGCACAGCATGTTGACAGGATACAGGAAGAGAACCCTCGTGAAAAGATTCACACACCACTTCATAAAAATCCTCCCCAATAGACTACCAGAAGTGCTTATAAAACTCAGATGGTAAACCATCGATGCCAGGGGCTCGGCCTGATGAGAGCTGCATCACTGCTGTGGACAGCTCTTGCAGAGTAATGTCAGAGTCCAAAGCAACTCTCTGCTCAGGGCCCAATTGAGGAAGTCCATGTAACAACTGTTCAGCACACAGAGAATCACAATCCTCCACCTTATAGAGGGCAGAGTAGAAATCCATGGCTTGTTGACGCATTTCACTGTCATCCGTGGTCACCTTACCATCAGGGAGACGAAGGCAGACCATCTGTTTGCGTTGCAATGTCCACTGCCCTGGGTCTTTAAAAAAGCACTAGGAGCATCCATATCCTAGAGAGTAGCAAAACAAGCCACCCTTCACTCTTCCATGTAGTAACGACCTCACTTCATGTCTCTTGTCCTGTAAATTCTTGACTAGTCCGGGGTCATTCTGAGCGAGCAACTTTAATTCAATAGATTTGATGTCCTGTTCAAGGGCCATGATAGTTTCTTTAACTTCAATACTAGACAGGGCAGTACACTGTTGCAAAAACAATCGTATTTGGGCATTCCCAACCTCCCACCATTGTCTCAAGGACTTAGAATTCCATTTATCAACCCTCCATTTTTCACAAAACAAAAAGTTTTCACAAAACATAACATGTAACAACTTAACATTAAAATATCAATAAGGTGACGACCTTCGAGGACAGGACAAGTGAATATCAACAGACACATTATGGGGATCACAGAAACCCACAGGAGTAAAATCACACCTTCCAACCCTACTACAGATCAGATACAACCTGTCTAACCTTCCAACCCTACTACAGTAGTGATCAGATACAACCTGTCTAACCTTCCAACCCTACTACAGTAGAGATCAGATACATACAACCTGTCTAACCTTCCAACCCTACTACAGATCAGATACAACCTGTCTAACCTTCCAACCCTACTACAGTAGTGATCAGATACATACAACCTGTCTAACCTTCCAACCCTACTACAGTAGAGATCAGATACATACAACCTGTCTAACCTTCCAACCCTACTACAGTAGTGATCAGATACAACCTGTCTAACCTTCCAACCCTACTACAGTAGAGATCAGATACATATAACCTGTCTAACCTTCCAACCCTACTACAGTAGAGATCAGATACATACAACCTGTCTCACCTTCCAACCCTACTACAGATCAGATACAACCTGTCTAACCTTCCAACCCTACTACGGTAGAGATCAGATACATACAACCTGTCTAACCTTCCAACCCTACTACAGTAGTGATCAGATACATACAACCTGTCTAACCTTCCAACCCTACTACAGTAGAGATCAGATACAGACAAACTGTCTAACCTTCCAACCCTACTACAGTAGTGATCAGATACAACCTGTCTAACCTTCCAACCCTACTACAGTAGTGATCAGATACAACCTGTCTAACCTTCCAACCCTACTACAGATCAGATACAACCTGTCTAACCTTCCAACCCTACTACAGTAGTGATCAGATACAACCTGTCTAACCTTCCAACCCTACTACAGTAGAGATCAGATACATACAACCTGTCTAACCTTCCAACCCTACTACAGTAGAGATCAGATACATACAACCTGTCTAACCTTCCAACCCTACTACAGTAGAGATCAGATACATACAACCTGTCTAACCTTCCAACCCTACTACAGTAGAGATCAGATACATACAACCTGTCTAACCTTCCAACCCTACTACAGTAGAGATCAGATACAACCTGTCTAACCTTCCAACCCTACTACAGATCAGATACAACCTGTCTAACCTTCCAACCCTACTACAGATCAGATACAACCTGTCTAACCTTCCAACCCTACTACAGTAGAGATCAGATACATATAATCTGTCTAACCTTCCAACCCTACTACAGATCAGATACAACCTGTCTAACCTTCCAACCCTACTACAGTAGAGATCAGATACATATAATCTGTCTAACCTTCCAACCCTACTACAGTAGAGATCAGATACATATAATCTGTCTAACCTTCCAACCCTACTACGGTAGAGATCAGATACATACAACCTGTCTAACCTTCCAACCCTACTACAGTAGTGATCAGATACATACAACCTGTCTAACCTTCCAACCCTACTACGGTAGTGATCAGATACATACAACCTGTCTCACCTTCCAACCCTACTACGGTAGAGATCAGATACATACAACCTGTCTAACCTTCCAACCCTACTACAGTAGTGATCAGATACAACCTGTCTAACCTTCCAACCCTACTACAGATCAGATACAACCTGTCTAACCTTCCAACCCTACTACAGTAGAGATCAGATACAACCTGTCTAACCTTCCAACCCTACTACAGTAGAGATCAGATACAACCTGTCTCACCTTCCAACCCTACTACAGTAGAGATCAGATACAACCTGTCTAACCTTCCAACCCTACTACAGATCAGATACATACAACCTGTCTAACCTTCCAACCCTACTACGGTAGAGATCAGATACATACAACCTGTCTAACCTTCCAACCCTACTACAGTAGAGATCAGATACAACCTGTCTAACCTTCCAACCCTACTACAGATCAGATACAACCTGTCTAACCTTCTAACCCTACTACAGATCAGATACATATAACCTGTCTGACCTTCCAGCCCTACTACAGATCAGATACATATAACCTGTCTAACCTTGCTGCACCGACACCACCTTCATTAACATTTATCCATGTGTACTGCCTAACTTTTGCATTCCTTACTCTCCACACATCAGAAAGCTCACACTCAGCTAATAGACCAGACAGACAAGTGGCTGATGTTATAGGACTATAGGATTACGCCTGGTGTTATGGGACTGTCATCTGATGAAGAATATCAAGGTTAGTCAAAAATTATATATCTTTTGCTGGTTTGTTACGATCGATAACTTTTGCTGCTGGGAAATGGCTTGTGTTTCTGGCTATTGTGGTAAGCTAATATAACGCTATATTGTGTTTTTGCTGTAAAACACTTAATAAATCGGAAATATTGTCTGGAATCACAAGATGCTTGTCATTCAATTGCTGTACACTATGTATTTTTCAGAAATGTTTTATGATGAGTATTTAGATATTTGACGTTGGTGTCTGTAATTATTCTGGCTGCTTTCGGTGCAATTTCTGATTGTAGCTGCAATGTAAACTATGATTTATACCTGAAATATGCACATTTTTCGAACAAAACATAGATTTATTGAATAACATGTTATAAGACTGTCATCTGATGAAGTTGTTTGTTGGTTAGTTTGGTTGGTTCTTGGTTAGTTAGGTTGGCTTTGTGCATGCTACCTGTGCTGTGAAAAATGTCTCTCCTTTTTTGTATTTGGTGGTGAGCTAACATAAATATACGTGCTGTTTTCGCTGTAAAACATTTTTAAAATCGGACATGTTGGCTGGATTCACAAGATGTGTACCTTTCATTTGCTTTATTGGACTTGTTAATGTGTGAAAGTTAAATATTTCTAAAAGATATATTTTGAATTTCGCGCTCTGCCTTTTCAGTGGAATGTGGGAGGAGTTCCGCTGGCGGAACGCCAGAGGAGTACAGGTTAAGAAGTACACTGTGCTCAACCATAAGATCTACAAGACTCTCTTCTTTAAGAAGTACGCCATGCTCAACCATAAGATCAACAAGACTGTCTTCTTTAAAACCTGTTATGGCTGCAGCCCGACGCCGGTACACCTATGACAACATCCAGCTCAAGTGCAGGGAGCGAAATTCAAAATCTATTTTTTTTTAAATATTAAACTTTCACACATTAACAAGTCCAATACAGCATTTGAAAGATAAACATCTTGCCAATCCAGCCAACATGTCCGATTTTTTAAATGTTTTACAGAGAAAACACCACATATATTTATGTTAGCTCACCACCAAATAAAAAAGAGGACAGACATTTTTCACAGCACAAGTAGGATGCAAGTAGCATGCACAAGCTAACCTAACTAACCTAGAACCAACCTAAATAACCTAGAAAAAACTACCTCAGATGACAGTCCTATAACATGTTACACAATAAATCTATGTTTTGTTCAAAAAATTTGCATATTTTAGCTATAAATCAGTTTTACATTACTGCTACCATCCTAGCTACAGTCAGAAATCGCACGGGAGTAGCCAGAGTAAATACAGACACCAACGTCAACAACCTAATTACTGATCATAAAACATTTCAGAAAAATATATGGTGTATAGCAAAATGAAAGACAAAGATCTTGTGAATACAGACAATATTTCCGATTTTTTAAGTGTTTTACAGCGAAAACACAATGTATCGTTATATTAGCTTACTGCAATGGCTAACACACAACAACATTGATTCCAAGTAATCGGTAGCGATAGCACAGCTCGACAGATATATTAAATAGCATCCCAAATTGGGTCCTTATCTTTGTTGATCTTCCATCAGAATGTTGTAAAGGGGTCCATTGTCCAGAACCGTCTTTGTTTGGATCCAGAACGAACTATTTCCCTCTTGAATTAGCAAGCACACTGGCCGTGCGGCGCTAACCTCTCCTTCATGAAAAAAATCGTCCAAAGCATCACGTCTAAAGTCCCGAATAAATTTAAATAATATAATTAAACTATATTGAAAAAACATACTTTAGGATGATATTGTGACATGTATCAAGTCAAATCGAAGCCGGAGATTATATTCACGTATAACGACAGTTTTCCAGGAGGCAATACAAAGTCCAACTTCGCGTGTTGGAGAAAAAAAATAATGGCGGTCCTCTCACTCCAAGAGGCTGTATTCAATCCCTGAACGAGATATTCAAGTCCTTTCTGCTCTCACTTCCGCATGACACCCAGGGGAAGGTGTATGACGTGTTTCTATGGTCCCAAGTGACATGTCCTTTTATAGACAAGCTCTTGAAAAGAGACCTCGCATTTGGAAATCTCACTTCCGGATAGGAAATGGGCTGCAGAAAGAGTTCTGGTTCACTTAGAGAAATAATTCAAACGGTTTAAGAAACTAGAGAGTGTTTTCTATCCAATAGAAATGATAATATGCATATTGTACGAGCAAGAATTGAGTAGGAGGCCGTTTGAAATGGCCGGGTGCTGCCCCTTGCAGCCATAAGAAGTTAAGAAGTACGCCGTGCTCAACCATATGATCAACAAGACTCTCTTCTTTAGGAAGTACACCATGCTCAACCATAGATCTACAAGACTCTCTTCTTTAAGAAGTACACCATGCTCAACCATACGATCTACAAGACTCTCTTCTTTAAGAAAAACCACCACTGCTTTATTCATCCGTGACGCATAAGCAACATTCTCATAGCCTACCTTCTCTCCTACGGCAACCAGAAACTCCTCCACAGTGACAGTAGCTTCATTAACACACCTGAAGCCGTGCCGAAGTGACAGGGACGGCGTCCCCATGTGGGTCTCCATCCCCGCCAAAGCCAGGGTAATTCTGACAAGAAAAACAATATACTTAATTCTACCACAACAAATAAATCAAATAAATAATCACCTTAATCCTGCATAGAAAAAGGAAAACCACCAAGAAGAAGAAACAGACAGGGATGTAGCTTAAGCCCCACCCTCTTCAACATATAAGTCAATAAATTGGCGAGGGCACTAGAACAGTCTGCAGCACCCGGCCTCACCCTACTAGAATCTGAAGTCAAATATCTACTGTTTTCTGATGATCTGCTGCTTCTGTCACCAACCAAGGAGGGCCTACGGCAGCACCTAGATCTTCTGCACAGATTCTGTCAGACCTGGGCCCTGACAGTAAATCTCAGTAAGACCAAAATAATGGTGTTCCAAAAAAGGTCGCCAGGACCACAAATTCCATCTAGACACCGTTGCCCTAGAGCACACAAAAAAATGATACATACCTCGGCCTAAACATCAGCACCACAGGTAACTTCCACAAAGCTGTGAACGATCTGAGAGACAAGGCAAGAAGGGCATTCTATGCCATCAAAAGGAACATAAATTTCAACATACCAATTAGGATCTGGCTAAAAATACTTGAATCAGTCATAGAGCCCATTGCCCTTTATGGTTGTGAGGTCTGGGGTCCGCTCACCAACCAAGATTTCACAAAATGGGGCAAACACCAAATTGAGACTCTGCATG
Organism: Salvelinus fontinalis; assembly: GCF_029448725.1. NCBI lineage: Eukaryota > Metazoa > Chordata > Actinopteri > Salmoniformes > Salmonidae > Salvelinus > Salvelinus fontinalis. Next base: position 45,439,534 of record NC_074680.1, read on the forward strand.
CAGAATTCTGCAAAAATATCCTTTGTGTACAACGTAGAACACCAAATAATGCATGCAGAGCAGAATTGGCCGATACCCACTAATTATCAAAATCCATAAAAGAGACGTTAAATTCTACAACCACCTAAAAGGAAGCGATTCCCAAACCTTCCATAACAAAGCCATCACCTACAGAGAGATGAATCTGAAGAAGAGTCCCCTAAGCAAGATGGTCCTGGGGCTCTGTTCACAAACACAAACAGACCCCACAGAGCCCCAGGACAGCAACACAACCAAATCATGAGAAAACTAAAAGATAATTACATGACACATTGGAAGAATTTTTTTTTTTAAAACAGAGCCAACTAGAATGCTATTTGGCCCTAAACAGAGAATACATAGTGTCAGAATACCTGACCACTGTGACTGACCCAAAATGAAGGAAAGCTTTGACTATGTACAGACTCAGTGAGCATAGCCTTACTGTTGAAAAAGGCCGCCGTAGGCAGACATGGCTCTCAAGAGAAGACAGGCTATGTGCTCACTGGCCACAAAATGAGGTGGAAACTGAGCTGCACTTCCTAACCTCCTCCCAAATGTATGACCATATTAGAGACACAAATTTCCCTCAGATTACAAAGACCCACAAAGAAATCGAATACAAACCCGATGTTGATAAACTCCTATATTGGGTGAAATATCACAGTGTGAAATCACAGCAGCAAGATTTGTGACCTGTTGCCACAAGAAAAGGTGTAGAACAAACACCATTGTAAATACAACCCATTTTTGTTTTCCCTTTTGTACTTTAACTATTTACACATCGCTACAACCCTGTATATAGACATATTATTTTGAAACTTGTGTGAGTGTAAAATGTACTGTTCACTTTTTATAGTTTATTTCACTTTTATTTATCCATTTCACTTGCTTTGGCAATGTAAACATATGTTTCCCATGTCAATAAAGCCCATTGAATTTAATTGAATTGAGAATACTTAGAATATTGAGAATACTTAGAATATTTAGAATGCTTAGAATATTTAGAATACTTAGAATATTTAGAATGCTTAGAATATTTAGAATACTTAGAATATTTAGAATGCTTAGAATATTTAGAACACTTAGAATACTTAGAATATTTAGAATAATTGGAATACTTGAATACTTAGAATTTTTAGAATACTTAGAATGTTTAGAATACTTAGACTATTGTAAAATATTTAGAATACTTAGAATACTTAGAATCTTTAGAATACTTGAAGGATGAGAGTGACATTTTTCTCATCTTAATAAATAGAGAAATTGTGAGGATTATGTTGTCTATGGATTGAAGTAGATGAAGGTAATGCCAAGAGCACCTGCAGGTACAGTCCTCTACCCCCCCCCCTCCCTCCCCCCTCCCTCCCTCCCTCCCTCCCCCCCTCCCTCCCTCCCTCCCTCCCTCCCACCATCCCTCCCTCCCTCCATTTCTTTGTATTTCTTTAAATTACCATCTATCCATTCTTCCCATTGGTAATGGTTTTAGAGTTAGACCAAATGACCTTCGTTTATGGTAATTAGATTACCTTTCTACATCCTGATTCCTACACTATGCATTAGGCTGGGAGCAATACAGACACAATTCACACACACACACACTCACACACACACACGGAGAAGGTTCTCCGACCGGAAGGTAGTCTAAATTAAAGGTAAATTGCTGTGTCGTTCGTTTTCTTCCCCCGTCAGACCAAATAAGATTTTTTAAAAGCAGCTCAAATAGCCTTTTTTTCCCCCTTAATGGATTTTTGATTTCTGTAAAACATGCACATTAATTATTGTTTTTCTTTCTGATTAATGAGACATTCTGGCTTTTCTTTAGCTATATGTTCTCTACACAACCGACTGTCAGTCTGGGAGAGGACCAAGCGTCTTCTCTGTGTGTGTGTGTGTGTGTGCGTGTGTGTGTGCGTGCGTGTGTGTGTGTGTGTGTGTGTGTGTGTGTGTGTGTGTGTGTGTGTGTGTGTGTGTGTGTGTGTGTGTGTGTGTGGGGGTGTGTGTGTGTGTGTGTGTGTGTGTGTGTGTGTGTGTGTGTGTGTGTGTGTGTGTGTGTGTGTGTGTGTGTGTGTGTGTGTGTGGTTGGGGGGGACTTTGTTGAGGTCATTAGGTTGTTGACGTGCTGAGTTTTGATCGGTTCTAAAAGAGCACACACACACACACACACACACACACACACACACACACACACACACACACACACACACACACACACACACACACACACACACACACACACACACACACACACACACACACACACACACACACACACACACACACACACACAGTACTGAGTTTGAAGGAAACTCAATGTCATTGGGCATCACATCATAAGGCTTTGTTCTGGAGGTACACAGTACAACCATTATTGCCTGAAAGACTCATGTCCCTATGATTCAAGGCAAGTGTACTAAGTGGCCACTGTTAGCATCATGGTACCTTTCTGAGACTTCAAGTACTGCCGCTTTGGACCCACCAACACCATGCACTTGTAATGTGGGTTTGAATATTTAGTGCCCTGTTGGTAGAGGGACTGGTTGAATTTGAATTGAGGGCACTCAATTCAGGAAGTTAACAGAAATGACAATTTAATCATTGGGGGGAAAAAAGTGTTGTTTTCTTAATGACTTTAACTGAAGAGTAGAAGCTATTTTTTTCAAAGTTTTCCAATTTTGGAATTTTAATTTAAAATTTCTTCCTGAAATGACTGCTTTAGAGGGGGGTGGGAGTGTCCAGCCAGCTCGCTCAAGAGTGACTTCAAAAGTCCATGGTTAATGCTAACCGGGATTCTTGGAACCCTAAACCTAAACCAACTTCAATGGGGTGGGGACGTTCCAAGTATCCCTGATAGCAAGGACCGTTAGTCCATGGTGGGGTCCTTCAGAGCAGTCCTGCTGCTGTCAGGCAATGTCAATGATAACTATGTGTCAAGCAGTGTTGGGGTCCATTCAAATTGAAGGCAGTAAATTCAGGAAGAGATTTGAATTTAAAATGCAAATAAATAACTTTTACCTTTTCAGTTTAATGAGAAGTCATTGAAAATAGATGCCATTATTTATGATTTAATTATGATTTCAGTCTACTTTCTGAACTGAATTGACCCCTACTGTCACGGTCCTGACCTGTTTTCTGTTAGTTTGTGTATGTGTTAGCTGGTCAGGACGTGAGTTTGGGTGGGCAGTCTATGTTTTCTGTTTCTATGTTGGTTTAAGGGTGACCTGATATGGCTCTCAATTAGAGGCAGGTGGTTTTCATTTCCTCTGATTGAGAGCCATATTAAGGTAGGTGTTTTCACACTGTTTGTTTGTGGGTGGTTGTCTCCTGTGTCTGTGTGATGTTACGCCACATGGGACTGTTTCGGTTTTGTTTGTTCGGTTTATGTAGTCTGTTCCTGTTTTCATGCGTTCTTCGTTATACGTAAGTTCTTATGTTCAGGTGCGTCTACGTCGTTTGTTGTTTTGTAGTTATTCAAGTATAGTTCGTTTTCTGTCTATGTAGAACGTTTGTAGCCTGTATGTATGTGCACAACGTTTGTAGCTTCACGGTCGTTTTGTTATTTTGTTAAAGTGTTTCGTGTTTATTGTTTGTCATTTTTTTTTAAATAAAAGAAGATGGCTTATTTTCCAACTGCTGCATTTTGGTCTTCAGATCCCTCTCTCCTCTCCTCGTCTGAGGAGGAGGAGGATTTAGAGTATCGTTACAGAACCACCCACCAAATTACCAGAACCAAGCAGCGGGGAAAAGGGCAGCGAAAGCAACCACAGAAATCCCAGGACTTGTGGACTTGGGAGGAGATCTTGAATGGAGAAGGACCCTGGGCACAGGCTGGGGAGTATCGCCGCCCCAAAGCTGAGCTGGAGGAAGCGAGTGCTGAGCGGCGGCGATATGAGGAGGCAGCACGGCAGCGGGACAGGTACGAGAGGCAACCCCAGAAATTTTTTGGGGGGGGGCTAGAGAGGAGTGTGGCTAAGCCAGGTAGCAGACCTGAGCGCACTCCTCGTGCTTATTATAAGCAACGCGTCACTGGTCAGGCACCGTGTTATGCGGTTAAGCGCACGGTGTCGCCAGTGCGTGCCCATAGCCTGGTGCGCTATAGGGCAGCCCCCCGAAAGTGTCAAGTGAGTGTGGGCATCCAGCCGGGGCGTATTGTGCCTGCTCAGCGCGTCTGGTCTCCGGTACGCAGTTTCGGTCCAGGGTATCCTGCGCCGGCTCTGCGTGCTGTGTCTCCGGGGCGCTGGGAGGGTGCAGTGCGTCCTATGCCTACGCTCCGCTCGTACCGGGCAAATGTGGGAGTGGAGCCTAAGGGAGAGGTGCGCGTAGTAGGCACTAGATCTCCAGTGCTCATCCACAGCCCGGTTCAACCTGTGCCTGCACTCTGGAGGGTACGGGCTGGAGTAGTATGCCAGCCTGGGGGAGTGGTGCCAAGGCTGCGCACCAGAGCTCCAGTGCTCCTCCACAGCCCGGTCCTTCAGGTGCCTTTTAACATCAAGCCTTCTGTAGGTCTCTCCAGCCTGGTGGGTCCTGTGGCAGCCCCACGCACCAGGCTGTCTCTCCGTCTCCTCCCTACAGGTGTGCCCGTCTGCCCAGCGGTGCCTGAACTGCCCGTCTGCCCAGCGGCGCCTGAACTGCCCGTCTGCCCAGCGGCGCCTGAACTGCCCGTCTGCCCAGCGGCGCCTGAACTGCCCGTCTGCCCAGCGGCGCCTGAACTGCCCGTCTGCCCAGCGGCGCCTGAACTGCCCGTCTGCCCAGCGGCGCCTGAACTGCCCGTCTGCCCAGCGGCGCCTGAACTGCCCGTCTGCCCAGCGGCGCCTGAACTGCCCGTCTGCCCAGCGGCGCCTGAACTGCCCGTCTGCCCAGCGGCGCCTGAACTGCCCGTCTGCCCAGCGGCGCCTGAACTGCCCGTCTGCCCAGCGGCGCCTGAACTGCCCGTCTGCCATGAGCCTGCAAAGCTGCCCGTCTGCCATGAGCCTGCAAAGCCGCCCGTCTGCCAAGAGCCTACAGAGCCGTCAGCCAGACAGGAGCCGCCAGAGCCGTCAGCCAGACAGGAGCCGCCAGAGCCGTCAGCCAGACAGGAGCCGCCAGAGCCGTCAGCCAGACAGGAGCCGCCAGAGCCGTCAGCCAGACAGGAGCCGCCAGAGCCGTCAGCCAGACCGGATCAGCCAGAGCCTTCCGCCAGACCGGATCAGCCAGAGCCTTCCGCCAGACCGGATCAGCCAGAGCCTTCCGCCAGACCGGATCAGCCAGAGCCTTCCGCCAGACCGGATCAGCCAGAGCCTTCCGCCAGACCGGATCAGCCAGAGCCTTCCGCCAGACCGGATCAGCCAGAGCCTTCCGCCAGACCGGATCAGCCAGAGCCTTCCGCCAGACCGGATCAGCCAGAGCCTTCCGCCAGACCGGATCAGCCAGAGCCTTCCGCCAGACCGGACCAGCCTTCAGAGCCGTCCAGCCAGGACCAGCCTTCAGAGCCGTCCAGCCAGGACCAGCCTTCAGAGCCGTCCAGCCAGCATCTGCCAGAGTTTATCAGCCGGGACCTGCCCCTTGTCCCGGTGTTGCCCCTTGTCCCGGTGTTGTCCCTCAGTCCGGAGCTGCCGTCCCTCAGTCCGGGGCGGCCCCTAAATCCAGCGGGACCCATGTCTAGGGTTCCCAGTCCAAGGTCGGTGGCGAGGGTCGCCACCTTGAGGAAGACACAGAAGCGGGGGTTTATTATGGTGGGATTGGGACAGCGTCCGGAGCCGGAGCCACCACCGTGGTCAGATGCCCACCCAGACCCTCCCCTAGACTTTTGGTGGTGCGTTCGGAGTACGCACCTTGAGGGGGGGGTTATGTCACGGTCCTGACCTGTTTTCTGTTAGTTTGTGTATGTGTTAGCTGGTCAGGACGTGAGTTTGGGTGGGCAGTCTATGTTTTCTGTTTCTATGTTGGTTTAAGGGTGACCTGATATGGCTCTCAATTAGAGGCAGGTGGTTTTCATTTCCTCTGATTGAGAGCCATATTAAGGTAGGTGTTTTCACACTGTTTGTTTGTGGGTGGTTGTCTCCTGTGTCTGTGTGATGTTACGCCACATGGGACTGTTTCGGTTTTGTTTGTTCGGTTTATGTAGTCTGTTCCTGTTTTCATGCGTTCTTCGTTATACGTAAGTTCTTATGTTCAGGTGCGTCTACGTCGTTTGTTGTTTTGTAGTTATTCAAGTATAGTTCGTTTTCTGTCTATGTAGAACGTTTGTAGCCTGTATGTATGTGCACAACGTTTGTAGCTTCACGGTCGTTTTGTTATTTTGTTAAAGTGTTTCGTGTTTATTGTTTGTCATTTTTTTTTAAATAAAAGAAGATGGCTTATTTTCCAACTGCTGCATTTTGGTCCGTTAATCCGCCACACGATCGTGACACCTACCCTGCTGTCAGGACCCCTATAGCTGTAGATTGCTCCAGGAAAGTCAGTATCTGTCCAAATTCTCATCTCCTTCACAACATCACCCACACACTAGATTACACTTCATAGTATCTTTAACAGATGTCTTTATCCATACCGATTTACACTGCTGTCGCTCTCGCTCTACATTATCCCCCTCTACAGCTGGCATCTCTCTTTCGTTCTACATTATCCCCCTCTACAGCTGGCATCTCTCTCTCGTTCTACATTATCCCCTCTACAGCTGGCATCTCTCTCTCGTTCTACATTATCCCCTCTACAGCTGGCATCTCTCTCGTTCTACATTATCCCCCTCTACAGCTGGCATCTCTCTCGCTCTACATTATCCCCCTCTACAGCTGGCATCTCTCTCTCGCTCTACATTATCCCCCTCTACAGCTGGCATCTCTCTCTCGCTCTACATTATCCCCCTCTACAGCTGGCATCTCTCTTTCGCTCTACATTATCCCCCTCTACAGCTGGCATCTCTCTCTCGTTCTACATTATCCCCCTCTACAGCTGGCATCTCTCTCTCGCTCTACATTATCCCCCTCTATAGCTGGCATCTCTCTCTCTCTACATTATCCCCCTCTACAGCTGGCATCTCTTCTCTCTCTACATTATCTCCCTCTACATCTGGTATCTTTCTCTTCTCTCACTGCATTACCCTCCTCTACATCTGACATCTATCTCTTTCTCTACATTATCTCCCTCTACATCTGGCATCTCTCTCTTATCTCTCTCCATTATCCCCCTCAACGTCTGGTATCTCTCTCTTCTCTCTCGCTACATTATCCCCCTCTACAGCTGGTATATCTGTCTTCTCTCTACATTATCTCCCTCTACATCTGGTATCTCTCTCTTCTCTCTCTCTACATTATCCCCCTCTACAGCTGGCAAGCAGTAGTATCAGATTTTTTTTAACTGATAAAAATGCACCTTATGGAACAGCGAGGAATGTGAAGGAACACAAACATAGGCACAGACACATGCATACACACACATGATAACATACGCACTATACACACGTACACATGGATTTTGTGTTTTAGGTATGTGGTGGAGTAGGGGCCTTAGTGTGCTGTGAAATCTGTTGTGAATCTATTGTAATGTTTTAAATTTGTAAAACTTCCTTAACTTTGTCAGACCCCAGGAAGAGTAGCTGCTGCATTGGCAAATCTCTCTCTACATAATCCCCTTCCATATCTGGCATCTCTCTCTCTTTACATTACCCCCCTCTACATCTGGCATCTCTCTGCATTACCCCCTCTACATCTGGCATCTCTAGCGCTCTACATTACCCCATGTGCATCTGGCATCTCTCTACATTACCCCCCCTACATCTGGCATCTCTCTACATTACCCCCTCTAAGTCTGGCATCTCTCCCTTTTTCACACCCTCGTTATTTCTTTTCTCTCTTTCTCTCTCCTTTTCCATCTCAGTGTAGTCAGTGTAGTCTATCCTTCTGATCAGATTTGAACCAGCAACCCTCTGGTCTCTGGCCCAGTTTCCTGCTCCTTCTAGACTGGCCTAACGACTGGCCTAGCGACTGGCCTAGCGACTGGCCCAGCGACTGGCCCAGCGACTGGCCTAGCGACTGGCCCAGCGACTGGCCCAGCGACTGGCCCAGCGACTGGCCCAGCGACTGGCCCAGCGACTGGCCCAGCGACTGGCCCAGCGACTGGCCTAGCGACTGGCCCAGTTTCCTGCTCCTTCTAGACTGGCCTAGCGACTGGCCTAGCGACTGGCCCAGCGACTGGCCCAGCGACTGGCCCAGCGACTGGCCCAGCGACTGGCCTAGCGACTGGCCCAGTTTCCTGCTCCTTCTAGACTGGCCTAGCGACTGGCCTAGCGACTGGCCTAGCGACTGGCCTAGCGACTGGCCTAGCGACTGGCCTAGCGACTGGCCTAGCGAATGGCCTAACGACTGGCCTAGCGACTGGCCCAGCGACTGGCCCAGCGACTGGCCCAGCGACTGGCCCAGCGACTGGTCCAGCGACTGGTCTAGCGACTGGCCCAGCGACTGGCCTAGCGACTGGCCCAGCGACTGGCCCAGCGACTGGCCTAGCGACTGGCCCAGCGACTGGCCCAGCGACTGGCCCAGCGACTGGCCCAGCGACTGGCCCAGCGATTGACCCAGCGACTGGCCCAGCGACTGGCCCAGCGACTGGCCCAGTGACTGGCCTAGCGACTGGCCCAATGACTGTTCCAGGGACTGGCCCTCTCTGTGGTGACTCTTGGACAAGAATGGTCGCACAAATCCCTCTCAGGGAGCAGATGCTTGCTTTCTCCAAACATATGCCCCTGGGATGGAAGGATGAGGGAGGAGGAGGGGGGCGGGTGTTAACGTGTGTGTGTGTGTGTGTGTGTGTGTGTGTGTGTGTGTGTGTGTGTGTGTGTGTGTGTGTGTGTGTGTGTGTGTGTGTGTGTGTGTGTGTGTGTGTGCGTGTGTGTGTGTGATATTAAAACTTGACCCTACCAAGCCACCGAGGTAGAGATTTAGGGAAAAGCTTTTACTTTCTAATGAACAAGGGAAGAGGGGAGGAGGGAGCGAGATGAACGGGTGGGGGGGGGGGGGGGTCCGATAGTGGCATCCTGTGTGTGGGGGGTGTTTATATGTGTATTAGAGAGGGAGATAAAGGGGGAGGGAGGGAGGACTGTGAGCTCCTTCTCAGTAAAAGATGAACAGATGGCATTGAGAGGGGGAATGAGAGATCCACCGTAAGAAAGGGATTGAAAAAGAAAGAGATAAAATGAAGAGATTAGTTGTGACTGAGATTTCTAGTGATTCTTTCAGGCGACTTCTGTCACTCGCTCTCTCTCTCTCTCTCTCTCTCTGTCCCTCTCTCCCTCTCTCTCTCTCCCCCTCTCTCTGTCCCTCTCTCTCTCTCCCTCTCTCTGTCTCTCTCTCTCTTTCTCTGTCTCTCCCTCGCTCTCTCTCACACTCTGTCTCTGTCTCTGTCACTCTCTCTCTCTCTCTCTCTCTCTCTCTCTCTCTCTCTCTCTCTCTCTCTCTCTCTCTCTCTCTCTCTCTCTCTCTCTCTCTCTCTCTCTCAGTTCAGCTAACCTAATAGTTCTGAGAAACCCTACGTTCAGACATTTGCTATAAAGCGGAAGCAGAAGCGCAGGTTGCCATAGGTTATCATTAATTGCACTTGGTCCAGCGGCCAGGCTGTGCTTTATGAATGAGGAGTGGAGGTTCTCCCACTATTAAACACTCAGGCTGGAATTAAGTCCAACCTGACATCTGTGTTATAGCATACTGGACAGGTAATTTCTTAACGAGGTGACATCTGTGTTATAGCATGCTGGACAGGTCATTTCTTAACGAGGTGACACCTGTGTTATAGCATGCTGGACAGGTCATTTCTTAACGAGGTGACACCTGTGTTATAGCATACTGGACAGGTCATTTCTTAACGAGGTGACACCCGTGTTATAGCATACTGGACAGGTCATTTCTTAACGAGGTGACACCTGTGTTATAGCATGCTGGACAGGTCATTTCTTAACGAGGTGACACCTGTGTTATAGCATACTGGACAGGTCATTTCTTAACGAGGTGACACCTGTGTTATAGCATGCTGGACAGGTCATTTCTTAACGAGGTGACACCTGTGTTATAGCATACTGGACAGGTCATTTCTTAACGAGGTGACACCTGTGTTATAGCATACTGGACAGGTCATTTCTTAACGAGGTGACACCTGTGTTATAGCATACTGGACAGGTCATTTCTTAACGAGTCGACACCTGTGTTATAGCATACTGGACAGGTCATTTCTTAACGAGGTGACACCTGTGTTATAGCATGCTGGACTGGTCATTTCTTAACGAGGTGACACCTGTGTTATAGCATACTGGACAGGTCATTTCTTAACGAGTCGACACCTGTGTTATAGCATGCTGGACAGGTCATTTCTTAACGAGGTGACACCTGTGTTATAGCATGCTGGACAGGTCATTTCTTAACGAGTCGACACCTGTGTTATAGCATACTGGACAGGTCATTTCTTAACGAGTCGACACCTGTGTTATAGCATGCTGGACAGGTCATTTCTTAACGAGGTGACACCTGTGTTATAGCATGCTGGACTGGTCATTTCTTAACGAGGTGACACCTGTGTTATAGCATACTGGACAGGTCATTTCTTAACGAGGTGACACCTGTGTTATAGCATACTGGACAGGTCATTTCTTAACGAGTCGACACCTGTGTTATAGCATGCTGGACAGGTCATTTCTTAACGAGGTGACACCTGTGTTATAGCATACTGGACAGGTCATTTCTTAACGAGGTGACACCTGTGTTATAGCATGCTGGACAGGGCATTTCTTAACGAGGTGACACCTGTGTTATAGCATACTGGACAGGTCATTTCTTAACGAGGTGACACCTGTGTTATAGCATGCTGGACAGGTCATTTCTTAACGAGGTGACACCTTTGTTATAGCATGCTGGACAGGTCATTTCTTAACGAGGTGACACCTGTGTTATAGCATGCTGGACAGGTCATTTCTTAACGAGGTGACACCTGTGTTATAGCATGCTGGACAGGTCATTTCTTAACGAGGTGACACCTGTGTTATAGCATGCTGGACAGGTCATTTCTTAACGAGGTGACACCTGTGTTATAGCATGCTGGACAGGTCATTTCTTAACGAGGTGACACCTGTGTTATAGCATGCTGGACAGGTCATTTCTTAACGAGGTGACACCTGTGTTATAGCATGCTGGACAGGTCATTTCTTAACGAGGTGACACCTGTGTTATAGCATGCTGGACAGGTCATTTCTTAACGAGGTGACACCTGTGTTATAGCTTGCTGGACAGGTCCTTTATTAACCTGTTTGGGCTGCAGCGGCAGTATTGAGTAGCCGGATAAAAGGTGCCCATTTCAATTGGCCTAGTACTCAATTCTTGCTCGCACAATATGCGTATTATTATTACTATTGGATAGAAAACACTCTCTAGTATTTTATTTGATAAATGTGACAATATCATCGTAAAGTATGTTCTTTCAATATAGTTTTATTAGATTATTGAAATTTTTTCGGGACGTTAGGCGTGTTGTGTTGTGTGCCTTTGTTCAGGAAGGAGAGCTTCGAGCCACTTTGCTAGCTTTCCGTGCTAATTGACTGGAGAAGAGGACATTCTAAATCCAAACAACGATTGTCCCGACAAAGGACCCCTTGTACAACATTCTGATGAAAGATCGTCAAAAGTAGGACCCATTTTATGATGCTATTTCATATATCTGTCGAACATGTTGTAGTAGTCGTTTGCGCCCAGATTTTGGGTACTCTCTCACTATACCTAAGCTGGATGTCGTAATTAAGTTATTTTTAGAAATCTAACATGACGATTGCATTAAGAACTAGTGTATCTATCATTTCCTATACAACATGTATTTTTTAGTAACGTTTATGTATAGTTATTTGGTCAGAATATTTGAGTGCCATAAAAATATCGGCACATTCTGGGAAAAAGATGCTACGTTAGCACAATATATAACCACTGATTTCAGCTCTAAATATGCACATTTTCGAACAAAACATAAGTGTATGTATAACCTGATGTTATAGGACTGTCATCTGATGAAGCTTATCAAGGTTAGTCAAAAATTATATATCTTTTGCTGGTTTATTCGCTATCGCTAACGTGCCTATTGCTATCGCTAACGTGCCTTGATGAATGAATGCGGTAGTGTGGTAGGCTATTGTAGTAAGCTAATATATTTCTATATTGTGTTTTCGCTGTAAAACACTTAAAAAATCAGAAGTATTGGCTGGATTCACAAGATGTTTGTCTTTAATTTGCTATACACCATCGATTTTTCAGAAATGTTTTTGATGAGTATTTAGTTATTTCACGTTGGTGTCTGTAATTACTCTGGCTGCTTCGGTCCTATTTATGACGGTAGCTGTGATGGTAGCTGCAATGTAAAACTGATTTATACCTCAAATATGCAAATTTTTCGAACAAAACATAGATTTATTGTATAAC
>NC_074680.1:45456970-45461970 GCF_029448725.1 Salvelinus fontinalis
GGAGAGAGTATGGATAGTAAACAGGGAGAGAGAAGGAGAGAGTATGGATAGTAAACAGTGAGAGAGAAGGAGAGAAGATGGATAGTAAACAGTGAGAGAGTATGGATAGTAAACAGTGAGAGAGTATGGATAGTAAACAGTGAGAGAGTATGGATAGTAAACAGTGAGAGAGTATGGATAGTAAACAGTGAGGGAGAAGGAGAGAGTATGGATAGTAACCAGGGAGAGAGTATGGATAGTAAACAGTGAAAGAGAAGGAGAGAGTATGGATAGTAAACAGGGAGAGAGAAGGAGAGAGTATGGATAGTAAACAGTGAGAGAGAAGGAGAGAAGATGGATAGTAAACAGTGAGAGAGTATGGATAGTAAACAGTGAGAGAGTATGGATAGTAAACAGTGAGAGAGTATGGATAGTAAACAGTGAGGGAGAAGGAGAGAGTATGGATAGTAACCAGGGAGAGAGTATGGATAGTAAACAGTGAAAGAGAAGGAGAGAGTATGGATAGTAAACAGGGAGAGAGAAGGAGAGAGTATGGATAGTAAACAGTGAGAGAGAAGGAGAGAGTATGGATAGTAAACAGTGAGAGAGAAGGAGAGAGTATGGATAGTAAACAGGGAGAGAGAGGAGAGAGTATGGATAGTAAACAGTGAAAGAGAAGGAGAGAGTATGGATAGTAAACAGGGAGAGAGAGGAGAGAGTATGGATAGTAAACAGTGAAAGAGAAGGAGAGAGTATGGATAGTAAACAGTGAGGGAGAAGGAGAGAGTATGGATAGTAAACAGTGAGAGAGAATGAGAGAGTATGGATAGTAAACAGTGAGAGAGTATGGATAGTAAACAGTGAGAGAGTATGGATAGTAAACAGTGAGAGAGAAGGAGAGAGTATGGATAGTAAACAGTGAAAGAGAAGGAGAGAGTATGGATAGTAAACAGGGAGAGAGAGGAGAGAGTATGGATAGTAAACAGTGAGAGAGTATGGATAGTAAACAGTGAGAGAGAAGGAGAGAGTATGGATAGTAAACAGTGAGGGAGAAGGAGAGAGTATGGATAGTAAACAGTGAGAGAGAATGAGAGAGGATGGATAGTAAACAGTGAGAGAGTATGGATAGTAAACAGTGAGAGAGTATGGATAGTAAACAGTGAGAGAGAATGAGAGAGTATGGATAGTAAACAGTGAGAGAGTATGGATAGTAAACAGTGAGGGAGAAGGAGAGAGTATGGATAGTAAACAGTGAGAGAGTATGGATAGTAAACAGTGAGAGAGTATGGATAGTAAACAGTGAGAGAGGATGGATAGTAAACAGTGAGAGAGGATGGATAGTAAACAGTGAGAGAGGATGGATAGTAAACAGTGAGAGAGTATGGATAGTAAACAGTGAGAGAGAAGGAGAGAGTATGGATAGTAAACAGTGAGAGAGAAGGAGAGAGTATGGATAGTAAACAGGGAGAGAGAAGGAGAGAGTATGGATAGTAAACAGTGAGAGAGAAGGAGAGAGTATGGATAGTAAACAGTGAGAGAGTATGGATAGTAAACAGTGAGAGAGAAGGAGAGAGTATGGATAGTAAACAGTGAGAGAGAAGGAGAGAGTATGGATAGTAAACAGTGAGAGAGTATGGATAGTAAACAGTGAGAGAGAAGGAGAGAGTATGGATAGTAAACAGTGAGAGAGAAGGAGAGAGTATGGATAGTAAACAGTGAGAGAGAAGGAGAGAGTATGGATAGTAAACAGTGAGAGAGAAGGAGAGAGTATGGATAGTAAACAGTGAGAGAGAAGGAGAGAGTATGGATAGTAAACAGTGAGAGAGAAGGAGAGAGTATGGATAGTAAACAGTGAGAGAGAAGGAGAGAGTATGGATAGTAAACAGTGAGGGAGTATGGATAGTAAACAGTGATAGAGAAGGAGAGAGTATGGATAGTAAACAGTGAGAGAGAAGGAGAGAGTATGGATAGTAAACAGTGAGAGAGAAGGAGAGAGTATGGATAGTAAACAGTGAGAGAGAAGGAGAGAGTATGGATAGTAAACAGGGAGAGAGAAGGAGAGAGTATGGATAGTAAACAGGGAGAGAGAAGGAGAGAGGATGGATAGTAAACAGTGATTTTTCATCAATACGTTTTTCGAGACACATCTCTACCCCATCTCTCTCTCTCTCTCTCTCTATATATATATATATATATATATAGAAAAAACAGACAGTGGTAGAAATGTTGCCTCATCACAAACCCCTGTGAGCATCTTAACATGAGACAGTACTCTGATCTCTGTTCTCCTGGTTTGTTCTACACACTGTAGCAAGGTCAAGGGTGAGGGGGGGGGGGCTTCCACGTCACCCCGAGTTCAATAACAACACAGGCATCAGTGGCACTAATAGACTGCTAAGAGGAAGTTTATTAGGGGTTTTCACGTGGGAAAGAAGGAGGAATTCACCAATCACCTCACAATCCACAAGCCGTTCTCTGTGTCCGTTCCGTTATCCAAGGGGTAATCCTCACACTCGGGACCTCAACTATTCCGGGACACAAGGGTGTTAGTCCTACAGTCCATGTCCCAACGTCTCGCAGATAGATGCTCTCTCGTCCCACTCTTCATATCGCGTTTGGTTCTCTCCTTCTCTTCCTCCTCCTCTCTTCTCGTTCTTATTCCTTGACATTCAAATCAGTGGTGAAATTGTCCGTTACGAGGTTGAAGTGCCATTCCAATAAGTCCTACTTCGGCTTTTCTAGTGCCCACTTGATCGCCAGACATTCTTTCTTTCACCGTGGAATATCTTTGTTCCCGCGGAAACAGCTTCCGGTATATGACTGGGTGTTCCTCACCTTCTTGGGGCTGTGATAAAACGGCACCCTCCCCTGTTTCGGACGCATCGGTCTGAACCACCTGTGGGTCCGGTGTCACCAACACAGTGCTCCCTTTGGGTCCTGGAAGGCTTTCTCTGTCTCCTCGGTCCACGTCACCTGGGCGGGCAGACGGCTACTGGTCAGATCTGTCAGGGAGCTGGCTAGGGAGGTAAAGTGGGGAATAAATCTAGCTAGTCAACCCCACAAATGTGAGTATCTGCTTCTTGGTGAGGGGTCGGGGTCATTCCCGGATCACCTCCACTTTCTTCACCTGGGATTGACACATCCCCTCCCGAACGTGTACCCCAGGTACTCAGCCTCCCGCAGACCAAGCCGACATTTCTTTGGGTTTGCTGTTAGCCCTGTTTCCCTTAAGGCTTGCACTACTGCGCTCACCTGGTTTAGATGTGTCTCCTACTCTCTCCCGTGGATCACAATATCATGGATGTATGCCACCGCGTACTTCCGAATGGACGGAGAACCCGGTCCATCAACCTATGGAAGGGGGCCTGGGCCGCGTGCAGTCCAAAGGGCAGCTTCTTATAATAGAACAGACCGCCCGGGGTGGCGAAAGCAGTTTTCTCCCGTCCCTCGGGAGCTAAGGGCACCTGCCAATAACCCTTTGTCAGGTCGAGCATGCCGATAAATCGGGCGGTCCCTAGCCGTTCGATTAATTCATAAATTAGGAGGCATGGGGTAGGCGTCGTTCTTTGAGATTTAATTTACCTTCGTAAAATCATTACAGAATCGAATGGTTCCGTCTGGTTTCGGCACCAAAGCTATGGGACTGCACCACTCAGTATTCAACTCTTCGATTATATCAGCTTCCAACATCGTTTTTATCTCGGTCCTGACAACCTCTCTCCTTGCTTCCAGTATGCGGTAGGGTCTCAACTTCACTTTTTTTACCAGGTTCGGTGATGATGCCGTGCTGTACCAGATCGGTTCTGGTTCACTGGAGAACACATCCTGGTTTCGGGTTGACCAACTCCAGAAGCTCCTGCTTCTGGGCTTGGCTCAGCTGCTCTCCCATTGGCCGCCGGCTCGGTCTCTATGGTAGCCTTCTTCTGGGAAAAAGAGTAGAGCGCATCACGTGCATTCCATTTCTTTAGCAGGTTCACATGGTCAATCTGGGGCAGATGCGTCTCTGCTGTCTGACCCTGTAGTTAACTTCACCCGCCTTCTCAATGACTTCATATGGCCCGTTCCATCAGGCCCGTTCCATCAGGCCCATTCCATCAGGCCTGTTCCATCAGGGCCAAATATTTACATTCTGAGGTGGGGACCAACACCGACACTTTGTCTCCTGGATGAAAGTCCCTCTGTTGTACACCCTCGCTTGGGCCTCCTGGGCCTCCAGCATGTGTTCCCGTACCAGGGGCCACAGGGTTGCCATCCTATCTCTCATGTCTCATGTCTCCTATATGTTCCACCAAGGTTCGGTGGGGCGATGGTTGCTGTTCCCATGCTTATTTTGCCACGTCCAGCAGTCCTCAGGGGTCGTCTCCCGTACAGGAGTTTTGAAGAGAGAGAATCCGGTTGAAGCTTGGGGAACCTCAGGTCGAGAGAGTAGGATACGGTCACAATTCTTTTTCGTCAGCCTCCATCACCTTCGTTAACGTCTGTTTCAGGGTTTGATTGAATCTTTCCACCAATCCATCGGTCTGAGGGTGATACACTGAGTTCCACAACTGGGTTATTCTCATTAGCTTGCATAGATCCTTCATGATTCGTGACATGAACAGGGTACCCTGGTCGGTCAATATCTCATCGGGAATGTCTACTCGGGAGAACAGCATGACCAACTCACGTGCGATTCCCTTGGTGGCCTTGGTGCACAAGGGAATGGCTTCCGTGTCCCTGGTGGCATAATCAAGAATCACCAGGATGTATTGGTGCCCTCGGTTGCTCTTGGGTCCCACCAGGTCCGTTGAAATCCTGCTGAAAGGAACTGAGCCAATGGACTGCCAGATATCTTCCCTCAATCACCACTCCCCTCACCTCTCCCTGCCGGCTGCCACAACACACACACACACACACACACACACACACACACACACACACACACACACGAACAGGGACTTGAAACACCTGTTAAATGTGCAGATGTGTGATCATTACCTGTAGACAAAGCTGTTATCACACATCCACAGATGTAACGTGTG
>NC_074680.1:45466970-45509470 GCF_029448725.1 Salvelinus fontinalis
CCCTCTCTCCCTCTCTCCCTCGCTCCATCCCTCTCTCCCCTCTCCCTCGCTCCATCCCTCTCTCCCCCTCTCGCTTCATCACGTTCTCTCTCCCTTCCTCGCTCCATCCCTCTCTCTCTCCCCCTCTCGCTCCATCCCGTTCTCTCCCCCTCTCGCTTCATCATGTTCTCTCTCCCCCTCTCTCGCTTCATCACGTTCTCTCTCCCCCTCTCTCGCTTCATCACGTTCTCTCTCCCCCTCTCGCTCCATCCCTTTCTCTCCCCCTCTTGCTTCATCACGTTCTCTCTCCCCCTCTCTCGCTTCATCATGTTCTCTCTTCCTCCCTCGCTCCATCCCCCTCTCTCCCCCTCTCTCGCTTCATCACGTTCTCTCTTCCTCCCTCGCTCCATCCCTTTCTCTCTCCCCCTCTTGCTCTATCCCTCTCTCTCCCCCTCTCGCTTCATCACGTTCTCTCTCCCCCTCTCGCTCCATCCCTCTCTCTCCCCCTCTCTCTTCATCACGTTCTCTCTCCCCCTCTCTCGCTTCATCACGTTCTCTCTCCCCCTCTCGCTTCATCACGTTCTCTCTCCCCCTCTCGCTTCATCACGTTCTCTCTCCCCCTCTCGCTTCATCACGTTCTCTCTCCCCCTCTCGCTCCATCCCTCTCTCTCCCCCTCTCGCTTCATCACGTTCTCTCTCCCTCTCTCGCTTCATCACGTTCTCTCTCCCCCTCTCGCTTCATCATGTTCTCTCTCCCTCTCTCACTTCATCACTTTCTCTCTCCCTCTCTCGCTTCATCACGTTCTCTCTCCCCTCTCTCTTCATCACGTTCTCTCTCCCCCTCTCTCTTCATCACGTTCTCTCTCCCTCTCTCGCTTCATCACGTTCTCTCTCCCTCTCTCGCTTCATCACGTTCTCTCTCCCCATCTCGCTTCATCACGTTCTCTCTCCCTCTCTCTCTTGATCACATTCTCTCTCCCCCTCTCTAGCTCCATCTCTTTCTCTCCCCCTCTCTAGCTCCATCCCTTTCTCTCTCCCCCTCTCGCTCCATCCCTCTCTCTCCCTCTCTCGCTTCATCACGTTCTCTCTCCCCCTCTCGCTTCATCACTTTCTCTCTCCCTCTCTCGCTTCATCACGTTCTCTCTCCCCTCTCTCTTCATCACGTTCTCTCTCCCCCTCTCTCTTCATCACGTTCTCTCTCCCTCTCTCGCTTCATCACGTTCTCTCTCCCTCTCTCGCTTCATTACGTTCTCTCTCCCCCTCTCTTCATCACGTTCTCTCTCCCTCTCTCGCTTCATCACGTTCTCTCTCCCTCTCTCGCTTCATCACGTTCTCTCTCCCTCTCTCGCTTCATCACGTTCTCTCTCCCCCTCTCTAGCTCCATCCCTTTCTCTCCCCCCCTCTAGCTCCATCCCTTTCTCCCTCTCTCCCTCCATCTTTCCATCCTTCCATCCCCCTGGTGACTGTGGAAGCACCCACTGAGTATCCAAAAACCCCTAGAACACACACAAACACTAGAGTTGATGATGAGTTGTGTTATTTTTGTGCTGTGTGTGTCCATCATGGATTACTTCTAGACATAGTTACTTCAGGTAGACTAGGCTTGTCTCTAATTAGCCATTACGTACCATGTCCAAACTGTTTCTCCTTCTCTCACTAAACCCCGGCCGTCCTTTAAACAGCCCCAGGCACTGACTACTACTACTTACATGATTTAAATGCTGTCCTTAACAACGTCCATCATTTAAACACAGCCCCCAGGCTCTGCCTTACGTGTTACTGTAAAGGACAAGATGAGAGGTAAAAAAAAAATCTATCATTCCATATCAATTAAATAAGAAGAGAGTTGTAATTGATTGTCGTTGGAGTAACTGTGGATCGGCAGACACACACACGCGCACGCACACACACACGCACACTCACACGCACACGCACACACACAAACACACACACACGCGCACACACACACACACACGCACAACCACGCACGCACACGCACACACACACGCACACGCACACGCACACGCACACGCACACTCACACGCACACGCACACACACAAACACACACACACGCGCACACACACACACACACACGCACAACCACGCACGCACACACACACACACACACGCGCACACACACACACACACGCACAACCACGCACGCACACACACACACACACACACACACACACACACACACACACAAACAGTTGCCCCAGTCTCTTTCCGCACAAGGTATTCTGTGTATACGGGGCGTTTTCTACTGTCCAGTTAGTGTGGTAGGAGACCCAAGTATAAAGTCTCATCAGAGCCTTTCACAACATGTTACTACAAATGTTCACCGTTTTACACAGAATGGCAAGGTTTCAATTACCTATAAACACAATGAATCTGACGTCTGTAGTATAGTATTATAAATCTGATGCCTGTAGTGTAGTAGTATAAATATGATGTATGTAGTATAGTAGTATAAATATGATGAATCTGATGTCTGTAGTATAGTAGTATAAATATGATGAATATGATGTCTGTAGTATAGTATTATAAATCTGATATCTGTAGTATAGTAGTATAAATATGATGAATATGATGTCTGTAGTATAGTATTATAAACATTATGTCTGTAGTATAGTATTATAGTGTTATAAATATGATATCTGTAGTATAGTATTATAAATATGATGTCTGTAGTATAGTCTTATAGTGTTATAAATATGATGTATGTAGTGTAGTATTATAAACATGACGTCTGTAGTATAGTATTATAGTGTTATAAATATGATGTCTGTAGTATAGTATTATAAATATGATGTCTGTAGTATAGTATTATAAATATGATGAATCTGATGTCTGTAGTATAGTAGTATAAATATGATGTCTGTAGTATAGTATTATAAATATGATATCTGTAGTATAGTAGTATAAATATGATGTCTGTAGTATAGTATTATAAATATGATGTATGTAGTATAGTATTATAAATATGATGTCTGTAGTATAGTATTATAAATATGATGTCTGTAGTATAGTAGTATAAACATGACGTCTGTAGTATAGTATTATAAATATGATGTCTGTAGTATAGTAGTATAAATATGATGTCTGTAGTATAGTATTATAAATATGATGTCTGTAGTATAGTATTATAAATATGATGTCTGTAGTATAGTAGTGTAAATATGATGTATGTAGTATAGTAGTATAAATATGATATCTGTAGTATAGTATTATAAATATGATGTCTGTAGTATAGTAGTATAAACATGACGTCTGTAGTATAGTATTATAGTGTTATAAATATGATGTATGTAGTATAGTATTATAAACATGACGTCTGTAGTATAGTATTATAGTGTTATAAATATGATGTATGTAGTATAGTATTATAAATATGATGTCTGTAGTATAGTATTATAAATATGATGTCTGTAGTATAGTATTATAAATATGATGAATCTGACGTATGTAGTAAAGGACGTATCACGTTAACGTGATCCTGTCAGGACTTTTAGACGGCTCATTACTAATAGAATAGAACGAACGTTTTAAATCGATTATTAGGATCATATTTACAAGCAGCGATTCGATATGTCTGTCATTTGTATCTCTGGTTCATTACTACGTAGTGTGTATTTGCTGTATGTTTGTGAAGCAGGGCTCCCTTGAAAAAAGATTATTGGTCTTAAAATGGGACTTCTCTGCTTAAATAAAGGTTTAAAAAAGAAAAACACACGAAATAGACAGTGTTTGAGTTTATTTGCATAAGAATGTGTAGTCTCTCTCTCTGGTCACATCTGCTGTGATAGTGTAGTCTCTCTCTGGTCACATCTGCTGTGATAGTGGAGTCTCTCTCTCTCTGGTCACATCTGCTGTGATAGTGTAGTCTCTCTCTCTCTGGTCACATCTGCTGTGATAGTGTAGTCTCTCTCTCTCTTGTCACATCTGCTGTGATAGTGTAGTCTCTCTCTCTCTGGTCACATCTGCTGTGATAGTGTAGTCTCTCTCTGGTCATATCTGCTGTGATAGTGGAGTCTCTCTCTGGTCATATCTGCTGTGATAGTGTAGTCTCTCTCTGGTCATATCATCTGTGATAGTGGAGTCTCTCTCTCTGGTCATATCTGCTGTGATAGTGTAGTCTCTCTCTCTCTGGTCACATCTGCTGTGATAGTGGAGTCTCTCTCTCTGGTCACATCTGCTGTGATAGTGTAGTCTCTCTCTGGTCACATCTGCTGTGATAGTGTAGTCTCTCTCTCGTCACATCTGCTGTGATAGTGGAGTCTCTCTCTCTCTGGTCACATCTGCTGTGATAGTGTAGTCTCTCTCTCTCTGGTCACATCTGCTGTGATAGTGTAGTCTCTCTCTCTCTTGTCACATCTGCTGTGATAGTGTAGTCTCTCTCTGGTCACATCTGCTGTGATAGTGTAGTCTCTCTCTCTGGTCACATCTGCTGTGATAGTGTAGTCTCTCTCTGGTCATATCTGCTGTGATAGTGGAGTCTCTCTCTTGTCACATCTGCTGTGATAGTGTAGTCTCTCTCTGGTCAAATCTGCTGTGATAGTGTAGTCTCTCTCTTGTCACATCTGCTGTGATAGTGTAGTCTCTCTCTCTGGTCACATCTGCTGTGATAGTGGAGTCTCTCTCTGGTCACATCTGCTGTGATAGTGTAGTCTCTCTCTTGTCACATCTGCTGTGATAGTGTAGTCTCTCTCTGGTCACATCTGCTGTGACAGTGTAGTCTCTCTCTCTCTGGTCACATCTGCTGTGATAGGGTAGTCTCTCTCTCTGGTCATATCTGCTGTGATAGTGTAGTCTCTCTCTCTCTTGTCACATCTCCTGTGATAGTGTAGTCTCTCTCTTGTCACATCTGCTGTGATAGTGGAGTCTCTCTCTGGTCACATCTGCTGTGATAGTGGAGTCTCTCTATCTGGTCACATCTGCTGTGATAGTGGAGTCTCTCTCTGGTCACATCTGCTGTGATAGTGGAGTCTCTCTCTCTGGTCACATCTGCTGTGATAGTGGAGTCTCTCTCTCTGGTCACATCTGCTGTGATAGTGTAGTCTCTCTCTGGTCACATCTGCTGTGATAGTGGAGTCTCTCTGGTCACATCAACTGTGATAGTGTAGTCTCTCTCTCTCTTGTCACATCTGCTGTGATACTGTAGTCTCTCTCTGGTCACATCTGCTGTGATAGTGGAGTCTCTTGTCACATCTGCTGTGATAGTGGAGTCTCTCTCTCTTGTCACATCTGCTGTGATAGTGTAGTCTCTCTCTCTCTGGTCACATCTGCTGTGATAGTGTAGTCTCTCTCTCGTCACATCTGCTGTGATAGTGTAGTCTCTCTCTCTCTTGTCACATCTGCTGTGATAGTGTAGTCTCTCTCTCTCTGGTCACATCTGCTGTGATAGTGTAGTCTCTCTCTCTGGTCACATCTGCTGTGATAGTGTAGTCTCTCTCTGGTCACATCTGCTGTGATAGTGTAGTCTCTCTCTCTGGTCACATCTGCTGTGATAGTGTAGTCTCTCTCTGGTCATATCTGCTGTGATAGTGGAGTCTCTCTCTTGTCACATCTGCTGTGATAGTGTAGTCTCTCTCTGGTCAAATCTGCTGTGATAGTGTAGTCTCTCTCTTGTCACATCTGCTGTGATAGTGTAGTCTCTCTCTCTGGTCACATCTGCTGTGATAGTGGAGTCTCTCTCTGGTCACATCTGCTGTGATAGTGTAGTCTCTCTCTCGTCACATCTGCTGTGATAGTGTAGTCTCTCTCTGGTCACATCTGCTGTGACAGTGTAGTCTCTCTCTCTCTGGTCACATCTGCTGTGATAGGGTAGTCTCTCTCTCTGGTCATATCTGCTGTGATAGTGTAGTCTCTCTCTCTCTTGTCACATCTCCTGTGATAGTGTAGTCTCTCTCTTGTCACATCTGCTGTGATAGTGGAGTCTCTCTCTGGTCACATCTGCTGTGATAGTGGAGTCTCTCTCTGGTCATATCTGCTGTGATAGTGGAGTCTCTCTCTTGTCACATCTGCTGTGATAGTGTAGTCTCTCTCTGGTCAAATCTGCTGTGATAGTGTAGTCTCTCTCTTGTCACATCTGCTGTGATAGTGTAGTCTCTCTCTCTGGTCACATCTGCTGTGATAGTGGAGTCTCTCTCTGGTCACATCTGCTGTGATAGTGTAGTCTCTCTCTGGTCACATCTGCTGTGACAGTGTAGTCTCTCTCTCTCTGGTCACATCTGCTGTGATAGGGTAGTCTCTCTCTCTGGTCATATCTGCTGTGATAGTGTAGTCTCTCTCTCTCTTGTCACATCTCCTGTGATAGTGTAGTCTCTCTCTTGTCACATCTGCTGTGATAGTGGAGTCTCTCTCTGGTCACATCTGCTGTGATAGTGGAGTCTCTCTATCTGGTCACATCTGCTGTGATAGTGGAGTCTCTCTCTGGTCACATCTGCTGTGATAGTGGAGTCTCTCTCTCTGGTCACATCTGCTGTGATAGTGGAGTCTCTCTCTCTGGTCACATCTGCTGTGATAGTGTAGTCTCTCTCTCGTCACATCTGCTGTGATAGTGTAGTCTCTCTCTGGTCACATCTGCTGTGACAGTGTAGTCTCTCTCTCTCTGGTCACATCTGCTGTGATAGGGTAGTCTCTCTCTCTGGTCATATCTGCTGTGATAGTGTAGTCTCTCTCTCTCTTGTCACATCTCCTGTGATAGTGTAGTCTCTCTCTTGTCACATCTGCTGTGATAGTGGAGTCTCTCTCTGGTCACATCTGCTGTGACAGTGGAGTCTCTCTATCTGGTCACATCTGCTGTGATAGTGGAGTCTCTCTCTGGTCACATCTGCTGTGATAGTGGAGTCTCTCTCTCTGGTCACATCTGCTGTGATAGTGGAGTCTCTCTCTCTGGTCACATCTGCTGTGATAGTGGAGTCTCTCTCTCTGGTCACATCTGCTGTGATAGTGTAGTCTCTCTCTGGTCACATCTACTGTGATAGTGGAGTCTCTCTGGTCACATCTGCTGTGATAGTGTAGTCTCTCTCTCTCTGGTCACATCTACTGTGATAGTGTAGTCTCTCTCTCTCTGGTCACATCTGCTGTGACAGTGTAGTCTCTCTCTCTCTGGTCACATCTGCTGTGATAGGGTAGTCTCTCTCTCTGGTCATATCTGCTGTGATAGTGTAGTCTCTCTCTCTCTTGTCACATCTCCTGTGATAGTGTAGTCTCTCTCTTGTCACATCTGCTGTGATAGTGGAGTCTCTCTCTGGTCACATCTGCTGTGATAGTGGAGTCTCTCTATCTGGTCACATCTGCTGTGATAGTGGAGTCTCTCTCTGGTCACATCTGCTGTGATAGTGGAGTCTCTCTCTCTGGTCACATCTGCTGTGATAGTGGAGTCTCTCTCTCTGGTCACATCTGCTGTGATAGTGTAGTCTCTCTCTGGTCACATCTGCTGTGATAGTGGAGTCTCTCTGGTCACATCTGCTGTGATAGTGTAGTCTCTCTCTCTCTGGTCACATCTACTGTGATAGTGGAGTCTCTCTCTTGTCACATCTGCTGTGATAGTGTAGTCTCTCTCTGGTCACATCTGCTGTGATAGTGGAGTCTCTTGTCACATCTGCTGTGATAGTGGAGTCTCTCTCTCTTGTCACATCTGCTGTGATAGTGTAGTCTCTCTCTCTCTGGTCACATCTGCTGTGATAGTGTAGTCTCTCTCTCTCTGGTCACATCTGCTGTGATAGTGTAGTCTCTCTCTCTGGTCACATCTGCTGTGATAGTGTAGTCTCTCTCTCTGGTCACATCTGCTGTGAAAGTGTAGTCTCTCTCTGGTCACATCTGCTGTGATAGTGGAGTCTCTCTCTCTGGTCACATCTGCTGTGATAGTGGAGTCTCTTGTCACATCTCCTGTGATAGTGTAGTCTCTCTCTTGTCACATCTGCTGTGATAGTGTAGTCTCTCTCTTGTCACATCTGCTGTGATAGTGTAGTCTCTCTCTTGTCACATCTGCTGGGATAGTGTAGTCTCTCTCTTGTCACATCTGCTGTGATAGTGGAGTCTCTCTCTCTTGTCACATCTGCTGTGATAGTGGAGTCTCTCTCTCTCTGGTCACATCTGCTGTGATAGTGTAGTCTCTCTCTCTCTGGTCACATCTGCTGTGATAGGGTAGTCTCTCTCTCTGGTCATATCTGCTGTGATAGTGTAGTCTCTCTCTCTCTTGTCACATCTCCTGTGATAGTGTAGTCTCTCTCTTGTCACATCTGCTGTGATAGTGGAGTCTCTCTCTGGTCACATCTGCTGTGATAGTGGAGTCTCTCTATCTGGTCACATCTGCTGTGATAGTGGAGTCTCTCTCTGGTCACATCTGCTGTGATAGTGGAGTCTCTCTCTCTGGTCACATCTGCTGTGATAGTGGAGTCTCTCTCTCTGGTCACATCTGCTGTGATAGTGTAGTCTCTCTCTGGTCACATCTGCTGTGATAGTGGAGTCTCTCTGGTCACATCTGCTGTGATAGTGTAGTCTCTCTCTCTCTGGTCACATCTACTGTGATAGTGGAGTCTCTCTCTTGTCACATCTGCTGTGATAGTGTAGTCTCTCTCTGGTCACATCTGCTGTGATAGTGGAGTCTCTTGTCACATCTGCTGTGATAGTGGAGTCTCTCTCTCTTGTCACATCTGCTGTGATAGTGTAGTCTCTCTCTCTCTGGTCACATCTGCTGTGATAGTGTAGTCTCTCTCTCTCTGGTCACATCTGCTGTGATAGTGTAGTCTCTCTCTCTGGTCACATCTGCTGTGATAGTGTAGTCTCTCTCTCTGGTCACATCTGCTGTGAAAGTGTAGTCTCTCTCTGGTCACATCTGCTGTGATAGTGGAGTCTCTCTCTCTGGTCACATCTGCTGTGATAGTGGAGTCTCTTGTCACATCTCCTGTGATAGTGTAGTCTCTCTCTTGTCACATCTGCTGTGATAGTGTAGTCTCTCTCTTGTCACATCTGCTGTGATAGTGTAGTCTCTCTCTTGTCACATCTGCTGGGATAGTGTAGTCTCTCTCTTGTCACATCTGCTGTGATAGTGGAGTCTCTCTCTCTTGTCACATCTGCTGTGATAGTGGAGTCTCTCTCTCTCTGGTCACATCTGCTGTGATAGTGTAGTCTCTCTCTCTCTGGTCACATCTGCTGTGATAGTGTAGTCTCACTCTCTGGTCACATCTGCTGTGATAGTGTAGTCTCTCTCTGGTCACATCTGCTGTGATAGTCTCTCTCTCTCTCTCTCTCTGGTCACATCTGCTGTGATAGTCTCTCTCTCTCTCTCTCTGGTCACATCTGCTGTGATAGTGGAGTCTCTCTCTTGTCACATCTGCTGTGATAGTGTAGTCTCTCTCTCTGGTCACATCTGCTGTGATAGTGTAGTCTCTCTCTCTCTGGTCACATCTGCTGTGATAGTGTAGTCTCTCTCTCTCTTGTCACATCTGCTGTGATAGTGTAGTCTCTCTCTCTGGTCACATCTGCTGTGATTGTGTGGTCTCTCTGTCTGGTCACATCTGCTGTGATAGTGTAGTCTCTCTCTGGTCACATCTGCTGTGATAGTGTAGTCTCTCTCTGGTCACATCTGCTGTGATAGTGTAGTCTCTCTCTGGTCACATCTGCTGTGATAGTGTAGTCTCTCTCTCTCTGGTCACATCTGCTGTGATAGTGTAGTCTCTCTCTCTCTTGTCACATCTCCTGTGATAGTGTAGTCTCTCTCTTGTCACATCTGCTGTGATAGTGGAGTCTCTCTCTGGTCAAATCTGCTGTGATAGTGTAGTCTCTCTCTTGTCACATCTGCTGTGATAGTGTAGTCTCTCTCTCTGGTCACATCTGCTGTGATAGTGGAGTCTCTCTCTGGTCACATCTGCTGTGATAGTGTAGTCTCTCTCTCGTCACATCTGCTGTGATAGTGTAGTCTCTCTCTGGTCACATCTGCTGTGACAGTGTAGTCTCTCTCTCTCTGGTCACATCTGCTGTGATAGGGTAGTCTCTCTCTCTGGTCATATCTGCTGTGATAGTGTAGTCTCTCTCTCTCTTGTCACATCTCCTGTGATAGTGTAGTCTCTCTCTTGTCACATCTGCTGTGATAGTGGAGTCTCTCTCTGGTCACATCTGCTGTGATAGTGGAGTCTCTCTATCTGGTCACATCTGCTGTGATAGTGGAGTCTCTCTCTGGTCACATCTGCTGTGATAGTGGAGTCTCTCTCTCTGGTCACATCTGCTGTGATAGTGGAGTCTCTCTCTCTGGTCACATCTGCTGTGATAGTGGAGTCTCTCTCTCTGGTCACATCTGCTGTGATAGTGTAGTCTCTCTCTGGTCACATCTGCTGTGATAGTGGAGTCTCTCTGGTCACATCTGCTGTGATAGTGTAGTCTCTCTCTCTCTGGTCACATCTACTGTGATAGTGTAGTCTCTCTCTCTCTGGTCACATCTGCTGTGACAGTGTAGTCTCTCTCTCTCTTGTCACATCTCCTGTGATAGTGTAGTCTCTCTCTTGTCACATCTGCTGTGATAGTGGAGTCTCTCTCTGGTCACATCTGCTGTGATATTGGAGTCTCTCTATCTGGTCACATCTGCTGTGATAGTGGAGTCTCTCTCTGGTCACATCTGCTGTGATAGTGGAGTCTCTCTCTCTGGTCACATCTGCTGTGATAGTGGAGTCTCTCTCTCTGGTCACATCTGCTGTGATAGTGTAGTCTCTCTCTGGTCACATCTGCTGTGATAGTGGAGTCTCTCTGGTCACATCTGCTGTGATAGTGTAGTCTCTCTCTCTCTGGTCACATCTACTGTGATAGTGGAGTCTCTCTCTTGTCACATCTGCTGTGATAGTGTAGTCTCTCTCTGGTCACATCTGCTGTGATAGTGTAGTCTCTCTCTCTCTTGTCACATCTCCTGTGATAGTGTAGTCTCTCTCTTGTCACATCTGCTGTGATAGTGGAGTCTCTCTCTGGTCACATCTGCTGTGATAGTGGAGTCTCTCTATCTGGTCACATCTGCTGTGATAGTGGAGTCTCTCTCTGGTCACATCTGCTGTGATAGTGGAGTCTCTCTCTCTGGTCACATCTGCTGTGATAGTGGAGTCTCTCTCTCTGGTCACATCTGCTGTGATAGTGTAGTCTCTCTCTCGTCACATCTGCTGTGATAGTGTAGTCTCTCTCTGGTCACATCTGCTGTGACAGTGTAGTCTCTCTCTCTCTGGTCACATCTGCTGTGATAGGGTAGTCTCTCTCTCTGGTCATATCTGCTGTGATAGTGTAGTCTCTCTCTCTCTTGTCACATCTCCTGTGATAGTGTAGTCTCTCTCTCGTCACATCTGCTGTGATAGTGGAGTCTCTCTCTGGTCACATCTGCTGTGATAGTGGAGTCTCTCTCTGGTCATATCTGCTGTGATAGTGGAGTCTCTCTCTTGTCACATCTGCTGTGATAGTGTAGTCTCTCTCTGGTCAAATCTGCTGTGATAGTGTAGTCTCTCTCTTGTCACATCTGCTGTGATAGTGTAGTCTCTCTCTCTGGTCACATCTGCTGTGATAGTGGAGTCTCTCTCTGGTCACATCTGCTGTGATAGTGTAGTCTCTCTCTCGTCACATCTGCTGTGATAGTGTAGTCTCTCTCTGGTCACATCTGCTGTGACAGTGTAGTCTCTCTCTCTCTGGTCACATCTGCTGTGATAGGGTAGTCTCTCTCTCTGGTCATATCTGCTGTGATAGTGTAGTCTCTCTCTCTCTTGTCACATCTCCTGTGATAGTGTAGTCTCTCTCTTGTCACATCTGCTGTGATAGTGGAGTCTCTCTCTGGTCACATCTGCTGTGATAGTGGAGTCTCTCTATCTGGTCACATCTGCTGTGATAGTGGAGTCTCTCTCTGGTCACATCTGCTGTGATAGTGGAGTCTCTCTCTCTGGTCACATCTGCTGTGATAGTGGAGTCTCTCTCTCTGGTCACATCTGCTGTGATAGTGGAGTCTCTCTCTCTGGTCACATCTGCTGTGATAGTGTAGTCTCTCTCTGGTCACATCTACTGTGATAGTGGAGTCTCTCTGGTCACATCTGCTGTGATAGTGTAGTCTCTCTCTCTCTGGTCACATCTACTGTGATAGTGTAGTCTCTCTCTCTCTGGTCACATCTGCTGTGACAGTGTAGTCTCTCTCTCTCTGGTCACATCTGCTGTGATAGGGTAGTCTCTCTCTCTGGTCATATCTGCTGTGATAGTGTAGTCTCTCTCTCTCTTGTCACATCTCCTGTGATAGTGTAGTCTCTCTCTTGTCACATCTGCTGTGATAGTGGAGTCTCTCTCTGGTCACATCTGCTGTGATAGTGGAGTCTCTCTATCTGGTCACATCTGCTGTGATAGTGGAGTCTCTCTCTGGTCACATCTGCTGTGATAGTGGAGTCTCTCTCTCTGGTCACATCTGCTGTGATAGTGGAGTCTCTCTCTCTGGTCACATCTGCTGTGATAGTGTAGTCTCTCTCTGGTCACATCTGCTGTGATAGTGGAGTCTCTCTGGTCACATCTGCTGTGATAGTGTAGTCTCTCTCTCTCTGGTCACATCTACTGTGATAGTGGAGTCTCTCTCTTGTCACATCTGCTGTGATAGTGTAGTCTCTCTCTGGTCACATCTGCTGTGATAGTGGAGTTTCTTGTCACATCTGCTGTGATAGTGGAGTCTCTCTCTCTTGTCACATCTGCTGTGATAGTGTAGTCTCTCTCTCTCTGGTCACATCTGCTGTGATAGTGTAGTCTCTCTCTCTCTGGTCACATCTGCTGTGATAGTGTAGTCTCTCTCTCTGGTCACATCTGCTGTGATAGTGTAGTCTCTCTCTCTGGTCACATCTGCTGTGAAAGTGTAGTCTCTCTCTGGTCACATCTGCTGTGATAGTGGAGTCTCTCTCTCTGGTCACATCTGCTGTGATAGTGGAGTCTCTTGTCACATCTCCTGTGATAGTGTAGTCTCTCTCTTGTCACATCTGCTGTGATAGTGTAGTCTCTCTCTTGTCACATCTGCTGTGATAGTGTAGTCTCTCTCTTGTCACATCTGCTGGGATAGTGTAGTCTCTCTCTTGTCACATCTGCTGTGATAGTGGAGTCTCTCTCTCTTGTCACATCTGCTGTGATAGTGGAGTCTCTCTCTCTCTGGTCACATCTGCTGTGATAGTGTAGTCTCTCTCTCTCTGGTCACATCTGCTGTGATAGTGTAGTCTCACTCTCTGGTCACATCTGCTGTGATAGTGTAGTCTCTCTCTGGTCACATCTGCTGTGATAGTCTCTCTCTCTCTCTCTCTCTGGTCACATCTGCTGTGATAGTCTCTCTCTCTCTCTCTCTGGTCACATCTACTGTGATAGTGTAGTCTCTCTCTCTCTGGTCACATCTGCTGTGACAGTGTAGTCTCTCTCTCTCTTGTCACATCTCCTGTGATAGTGTAGTCTCTCTCTTGTCACATCTGCTGTGATAGTGGAGTCTCTCTCTGGTCACATCTGCTGTGATATTGGAGTCTCTCTATCTGGTCACATCTGCTGTGATAGTGGAGTCTCTCTCTGGTCACATCTGCTGTGATAGTGGAGTCTCTCTCTCTGGTCACATCTGCTGTGATAGTGGAGTCTCTCTCTCTGGTCACATCTGCTGTGATAGTGTAGTCTCTCTCTGGTCACATCTGCTGTGATAGTGGAGTCTCTCTGGTCACATCTGCTGTGATAGTGTAGTCTCTCTCTCTCTGGTCACATCTACTGTGATAGTGGAGTCTCTCTCTTGTCACATCTGCTGTGATAGTGTAGTCTCTCTCTGGTCACATCTGCTGTGATAGTGTAGTCTCTCTCTCTCTTGTCACATCTCCTGTGATAGTGTAGTCTCTCTCTTGTCACATCTGCTGTGATAGTGGAGTCTCTCTCTGGTCACATCTGCTGTGATAGTGGAGTCTCTCTATCTGGTCACATCTGCTGTGATAGTGGAGTCTCTCTCTGGTCACATCTGCTGTGATAGTGGAGTCTCTCTCTCTGGTCACATCTGCTGTGATAGTGGAGTCTCTCTCTCTGGTCACATCTGCTGTGATAGTGTAGTCTCTCTCTCGTCACATCTGCTGTGATAGTGTAGTCTCTCTCTGGTCACATCTGCTGTGACAGTGTAGTCTCTCTCTCTCTGGTCACATCTGCTGTGATAGGGTAGTCTCTCTCTCTTGTCATATCTGCTGTGATAGTGTAGTCTCTCTCTCTCTTGTCACATCTCCTGTGATAGTGTAGTCTCTCTCTTGTCACATCTGCTGTGATAGTGGAGTCTCTCTCTGGTCACATCTGCTGTGATAGTGGAGTCTCTCTCTGGTCATATCTGCTGTGATAGTGGAGTCTCTCTCTTGTCACATCTGCTGTGATAGTGTAGTCTCTCTCTGGTCAAATCTGCTGTGATAGTGTAGTCTCTCTCTTGTCACATCTGCTGTGATAGTGTAGTCTCTCTCTCTGGTCACATCTGCTGTGATAGTGGAGTCTCTCTCTGGTCACATCTGCTGTGATAGTGTAGTCTCTCTCTCGTCACATCTGCTGTGATAGTGTAGTCTCTCTCTGGTCACATCTGCTGTGACAGTGTAGTCTCTCTCTCTCTGGTCACATCTGCTGTGATAGGGTAGTCTCTCTCTCTGGTCATATCTGCTGTGATAGTGTAGTCTCTCTCTCTCTTGTCACATCTCCTGTGATAGTGTAGTCTCTCTCTTGTCACATCTGCTGTGATAGTGGAGTCTCTCTCTGGTCACATCTGCTGTGATAGTGGAGTCTCTCTATCTGGTCACATCTGCTGTGATAGTGGAGTCTCTCTCTGGTCACATCTGCTGTGATAGTGGAGTCTCTCTCTCTGGTCACATCTGCTGTGATAGTGGAGTCTCTCTCTCTGGTCACATCTGCTGTGATAGTGGAGTCTCTCTCTCTGGTCACATCTGCTGTGATAGTGTAGTCTCTCTCTGGTCACATCTACTGTGATAGTGGAGTCTCTCTGGTCACATCTGCTGTGATAGTGTAGTCTCTCTCTCTCTGGTCACATCTACTGTGATAGTGTAGTCTCTCTCTCTCTGGTCACATCTGCTGTGACAGTGTAGTCTCTCTCTCTCTGGTCACATCTGCTGTGATAGGGTAGTCTCTCTCTCTGGTCATATCTGCTGTGATAGTGTAGTCTCTCTCTCTCTTGTCACATCTCCTGTGATAGTGTAGTCTCTCTCTTGTCACATCTGCTGTGATAGTGGAGTCTCTCTCTGGTCACATCTGCTGTGATAGTGGAGTCTCTCTATCTGGTCACATCTGCTGTGATAGTGGAGTCTCTCTCTGGTCACATCTGCTGTGATAGTGGAGTCTCTCTCTCTGGTCACATCTGCTGTGATAGTGGAGTCTCTCTCTCTGGTCACATCTGCTGTGATAGTGTAGTCTCTCTCTGGTCACATCTGCTGTGATAGTGGAGTCTCTCTGGTCACATCTGCTGTGATAGTGTAGTCTCTCTCTCTCTGGTCACATCTACTGTGATAGTGGAGTCTCTCTCTTGTCACATCTGCTGTGATAGTGTAGTCTCTCTCTGGTCACATCTGCTGTGATAGTGGAGTCTCTTGTCACATCTGCTGTGATAGTGGAGTCTCTCTCTCTTGTCACATCTGCTGTGATAGTGTAGTCTCTCTCTCTCTGGTCACATCTGCTGTGATAGTGTAGTCTCTCTCTCTCTGGTCACATCTGCTGTGATAGTGTAGTCTCTCTCTCTGGTCACATCTGCTGTGATAGTGTAGTCTCTCTCTCTGGTCACATCTGCTGTGAAAGTGTAGTCTCTCTCTGGTCACATCTGCTGTGATAGTGGAGTCTCTCTCTCTGGTCACATCTGCTGTGATAGTGGAGTCTCTTGTCACATCTCCTGTGATAGTGTAGTCTCTCTCTTGTCACATCTGCTGTGATAGTGTAGTCTCTCTCTTGTCACATCTGCTGTGATAGTGTAGTCTCTCTCTTGTCACATCTGCTGGGATAGTGTAGTCTCTCTCTTGTCACATCTGCTGTGATAGTGGAGTCTCTCTCTCTTGTCACATCTGCTGTGATAGTGGAGTCTCTCTCTCTCTGGTCACATCTGCTGTGATAGTGTAGTCTCTCTCTCTCTGGTCACATCTGCTGTGATAGTGTAGTCTCACTTTCTGGTCACATCTGCTGTGATAGTGTAGTCTCTCTCTGGTCACATCTGCTGTGATAGTCTCTCTCTCTCTCTCTCTCTGGTCACATCTGCTGTGATAGTCTCTCTCTCTCTCTCTCTGGTCACATCTGCTGTGATAGTGGAGTCTCTCTCTTGTCACATCTGCTGTGATAGTGTAGTCTCTCTCTCTGGTCACATCTGCTGTGATAGTGTAGTCTCTCTCTCTCTGGTCACATCTGCTGTGATAGTGTAGTCTCTCTCTCTCTTGTCACATCTGCTGTGATAGTGTAGTCTCTCTCTCTGGTCACATCTGCTGTGATTGTGTGGTCTCTCTGTCTGGTCACATCTGCTGTGATAGTGTAGTCTCTCTCTGGTCACATCTGCTGTGATAGTGTAGTCTCTCTCTGGTCACATCTGCTGTGATAGTGTAGTCTCTCTCTGGTCACATCTGCTGTGATAGTGTAGTCTCTCTCTCTCTGGTCACATCTGCTGTGATAGTGTAGTCTCTCTCTCTCTTGTCACATCTCCTGTGATAGTGTAGTCTCTCTCTTGTCACATCTGCTGTGATAGTGGAGTCTCTCTCTGGTCAAATCTGCTGTGATAGTGTAGTCTCTCTCTTGTCACATCTGCTGTGATAGTGTAGTCTCTCTCTCTGGTCACATCTGCTGTGATAGTGGAGTCTCTCTCTGGTCACATCTGCTGTGATAGTGTAGTCTCTCTCTCGTCACATCTGCTGTGATAGTGTAGTCTCTCTCTGGTCACATCTGCTGTGACAGTGTAGTCTCTCTCTCTCTGGTCACATCTGCTGTGATAGGGTAGTCTCTCTCTCTGGTCATATCTGCTGTGATAGTGTAGTCTCTCTCTCTCTTGTCACATCTCCTGTGATAGTGTAGTCTCTCTCTTGTCACATCTGCTGTGATAGTGGAGTCTCTCTCTGGTCACATCTGCTGTGATAGTGGAGTCTCTCTATCTGGTCACATCTGCTGTGATAGTGGAGTCTCTCTCTGGTCACATCTGCTGTGATAGTGGAGTCTCTCTCTCTGGTCACATCTGCTGTGATAGTGGAGTCTCTCTCTCTGGTCACATCTGCTGTGATAGTGGAGTCTCTCTCTCTGGTCACATCTGCTGTGATAGTGTAGTCTCTCTCTGGTCACATCTGCTGTGATAGTGGAGTCTCTCTGGTCACATCTGCTGTGATAGTGTAGTCTCTCTCTCTCTGGTCACATCTACTGTGATAGTGTAGTCTCTCTCTCTCTGGTCACATCTGCTGTGACAGTGTAGTCTCTCTCTCTCTTGTCACATCTCCTGTGATAGTGTAGTCTCTCTCTTGTCACATCTGCTGTGATAGTGGAGTCTCTCTCTGGTCACATCTGCTGTGATATTGGAGTCTCTCTATCTGGTCACATCTGCTGTGATAGTGGAGTCTCTCTCTGGTCACATCTGCTGTGATAGTGGAGTCTCTCTCTCTGGTCACATCTGCTGTGATAGTGGAGTCTCTCTCTCTGGTCACATCTGCTGTGATAGTGTAGTCTCTCTCTGGTCACATCTGCTGTGATAGTGGAGTCTCTCTGGTCACATCTGCTGTGATAGTGTAGTCTCTCTCTCTCTGGTCACATCTACTGTGATAGTGGAGTCTCTCTCTTGTCACATCTGCTGTGATAGTGTAGTCTCTCTCTGGTCACATCTGCTGTGATAGTGGAGTCTCTTGTCACATCTGCTGTGATAGTGGAGTCTCTCTCTCTTGTCACATCTGCTGTGATAGTGGAGTCTCTCTCTCTGGTCACATCTGCTGTGATAGTGGAGTCTCTCTCTCTGGTCACATCTGCTGTGATAGTGGAGTCTCTCTCTCTGGTCACATCTGCTGTGATAGTGTAGTCTCTCTCTGGTCACATCTGCTGTGATAGTGGAGTCTCTCTGGTCACATCTGCTGTGATAGTGTAGTCTCTCTCTCTCTGGTCACATCTACTGTGATAGTGTAGTCTCTCTCTCTCTGGTCACATCTGCTGTGACAGTGTAGTCTCTCTCTCTCTGGTCACATCTGCTGTGATAGGGTAGTCTCTCTCTCTGGTCATATCTGCTGTGATAGTGTAGTCTCTCTCTCTCTTGTCACATCTCCTGTGATAGTGTAGTCTCTCTCTTGTCACATCTGCTGTGATAGTGGAGTCTCTCTCTGGTCACATCTGCTGTGATAGTGGAGTCTCTCTATCTGGTCACATCTGCTGTGATAGTGGAGTCTCTCTCTGGTCACATCTGCTGTGATAGTGGAGTCTCTCTCTCTGGTCACATCTGCTGTGATAGTGGAGTCTCTCTCTCTGGTCACATCTGCTGTGATAGTGTAGTCTCTCTCTGGTCACATCTGCTGTGATAGTGGAGTCTCTCTGGTCACATCTGCTGTGATAGTGTAGTCTCTCTCTCTCTGGTCACATCTACTGTGATAGTGGAGTCTCTCTCTTGTCACATCTGCTGTGATAGTGTAGTCTCTCTCTGGTCACATCTGCTGTGATAGTGGAGTCTCTTGTCACATCTGCTGTGATAGTGGAGTCTCTCTCTCTTGTCACATCTGCTGTGATAGTGTAGTCTCTATCTCTCTGGTCACATCTGCTGTGATAGTGTAGTCTCTCTCTCGTCACATCTGCTGTGATAGTGGAGTCTCTCTCTCTCTGGTCACATCCGCTGTAATAGTGTAGTCTCTCTCTCTCTGGTCACATCTGCTGTGATAGTGTAGTCTCTCTCTCTCTTGTCACATCTGCTGTGATAGTGTAGTCTCTCTCTCTCTGGTCACATCTGCTGTGATAGTGTAGTCTCTCTCTCTGGTCACATCTGCTGTGATAGTGTAGTCTCTCTCTGGTCACATCTGCTGTGATAGTGTAGTCTCTCTCTCTGGTCACATCTGCTGTGATAGTGTAGTCTCTCTCTGGTCATATCTGCTGTGATAGTGGAGTCTCTCTCTTGTCACATCTGCTGTGATAGTGTAGTCTCTCTCTGGTCAAATCTGCTGTGATAGTGTAGTCTCTCTCTTGTCACATCTGCTGTGATAGTGTAGTCTCTCTCTCTGGTCACATCTGCTGTGATAGTGGAGTCTCTCTCTGGTCACATCTGCTGTGATAGTGTAGTCTCTCTCTCGTCACATCTGCTGTGATAGTGTAGTCTCTCTCTGGTCACATCTGCTGTGACAGTGTAGTCTCTCTCTGGTCACATCTGCTGTGATAGTGGAGTCTCTCTGGTCACATCTGCTGTGATAGTGTAGTCTCTCTCTCTCTGGTCACATCTACTGTGATAGTGTAGTCTCTTGTCACATCTGCTGTGATAGTGGAGTCTCTCTCTCTTGTCACATCTGCTGTGATAGTGGAGTCTCTCTCTCTGGTCACATCTGCTGTGATAGTGGAGTCTCTCTCTCTGGTCACATCTGCTGTGATAGTGGAGTCTCTCTCTCTGGTCACATCTGCTGTGATAGTGTAGTCTCTCTCTGGTCACATCTGCTGTGATAGTGGAGTCTCTCTGGTCACATCTGCTGTGATAGTGTAGTCTCTCTCTCTCTGGTCACATCTACTGTGATAGTGTAGTCTCTCTCTCTCTGGTCACATCTGCTGTGACAGTGTAGTCTCTCTCTCTCTGGTCACATCTGCTGTGATAGGGTAGTCTCTCTCTCTGGTCATATCTGCTGTGATAGTGTAGTCTCTCTCTCTCTTGTCACATCTCCTGTGATAGTGTAGTCTCTCTCTTGTCACATCTGCTGTGATAGTGGAGTCTCTCTCTGGTCACATCTGCTGTGATAGTGGAGTCTCTCTATCTGGTCACATCTGCTGTGATAGTGGAGTCTCTCTCAGGTCACATCTGCTGTGATAGTGGAGTCTCTCTCTCTGGTCACATCTGCTGTGATAGTGGAGTCTCTCTCTCTGGTCACATCTGCTGTGATAGTGTAGTCTCTCTCTGGTCACATCTGCTGTGATAGTGGAGTCTCTCTGGTCACATCTGCTGTGATAGTGTAGTCTCTCTCTCTCTGGTCACATCTACTGTGATAGTGGAGTCTCTCTCTTGTCACATCTGCTGTGATAGTGTAGTCTCTCTCTGGTCACATCTGCTGTGATAGTGGAGTCTCTTGTCACATCTGCTGTGATAGTGGAGTCTCTCTCTCTTGTCACATCTGCTGTGATAGTGTAGTCTCTATCTCTCTGGTCACATCTGCTGTGATAGTGTAGTCTCTCTCTCGTCACATCTGCTGTGATAGTGGAGTCTCTCTCTCTCTGGTCACATCTGCTGTGATAGTGTAGTCTCTCTCTCTCTGGTCACATCTGCTGTGATAGTGTAGTCTCT
This sequence comes from Salvelinus fontinalis, assembly GCF_029448725.1. Lineage (NCBI taxonomy): Eukaryota > Metazoa > Chordata > Actinopteri > Salmoniformes > Salmonidae > Salvelinus > Salvelinus fontinalis. Next base: position 45,487,409 of record NC_074680.1, read on the forward strand.
CTCTCTCTTGTCACATCTGCTGTGATAGTGTAGTCTCTCTCTCTCTGGTCACATCTGCTGTGATAGTGTAGTCTCTCTCTCTGGTCACATCTGCTGTGATAGTGTAGTCTCTCTCTGGTCACATCTGCTGTGATAGTGTAGTCTCTCTCTCTGGTCACATCTGCTGTGATAGTGTAGTCTCTCTCTGGTCATATCTGCTGTGATAGTGGAGTCTCTCTCTTGTCACATCTGCTGTGATAGTGTAGTCTCTCTCTGGTCAAATCTGCTGTGATAGTGTAGTCTCTCTCTTGTCACATCTGCTGTGATAGTGTAGTCTCTCTCTCTGGTCACATCTGCTGTGATAGTGGAGTCTCTCTCTGGTCACATCTGCTGTGATAGTGTAGTCTCTCTCTCGTCACATCTGCTGTGATAGTGTAGTCTCTCTCTGGTCACATCTGCTGTGACAGTGTAGTCTCTCTCTCTCTGGGCACATCTGCTGTGATAGGGTAGTCTCTCTCTCTGGTCATATCTGCTGTGATAGTGTAGTCTCTCTCTCTCTTGTCACATCTCCTGTGATAGTGTAGTCTCTCTCTTGTCACATCTGCTGTGATAGTGGAGTCTCTCTCTGGTCACATCTGCTGTGATAGTGGAGTCTCTCTATCTGGTCACATCTGCTGTGATAGTGGAGTCTCTCTCTGGTCACATCTGCTGTGATAGTGGAGTCTCTCTCTCTGGTCACATCTGCTGTGATAGTGGAGTCTCTCTCTCTGGTCACATCTGCTGTGATAGTGTAGTCTCTCTCTGGTCACATCTGCTGTGATAGTGGAGTCTCTCTGGTCACATCTGCTGTGATAGTGTAGTCTCTCTCTCTCTGGTCACATCTACTGTGATAGTGGAGTCTCTCTCTTGTCACATCTGCTGTGATAGTGTAGTCTCTCTCTGGTCACATCTGCTGTGATAGTGGAGTCTCTTGTCACATCTGCTGTGATAGTGGAGTCTCTCTCTCTTGTCACATCTGCTGTGATAGTGTAGTCTCTCTCTCTCTGGTCACATCTGCTGTGATAGTGTAGTCTCTCTCTCTCTGGTCACATCTGCTGTGATAGTGTAGTCTCTCTCTCTGGTCACATCTGCTGTGATAGTGTAGTCTCTCTCTCTCTGGTCACATCTGCTGTGATAGTGGAGTCTCTCTATCTGGTCACATCTGCTGTGATAGTGGAGTCTCTCTCTGGTCACATCTGCTGTGATAGTGGAGTCTCTCTCTCTGGTCACATCTGCTGTGATAGTGTAGTCTCTCTCTCTCTGGTCACATCTGCTGTGATAGTGTAGTCTCTCTCTGGTCACATCTGCTGTGATAGTGTAGTCTCTCTCTCTGGTCACATCTGCTGTGATAGTGTAGTCTCTCTCTCTGGTCACATCTGCTGTGATAGTGTAGTCTCTCTCTGGTCACATCTGCTGTGATAGTGGAGTCTCTCTCTCTGGTCACATCTGCTGTGATAGTGGAGTCTCTTGTCACATCTCCTGTGATAGTGTAGTCTCTCTCTTGTCACATCTGCTGTGATAGTGTAGTCTCTCTCTTGTCACATCTGCTGTGATAGTGTAGTCTCTCTCTTGTCACATCTGCAGGGATAGTGTAGTCTCTCTCTTGTCACATCTGCTGTGATAGTGGAGTCTCTCTCTCTTGTCACATCTGCTGTGATAGTGGAGTCTCTCTCTCTCTGGTCACATCTGCTGTGATAGTGTAGTCTCTCTCTCTCTGGTCACATCTGCTGTGATAGTGTAGTCTCTCTCTCTGGTCACATCTGCTGTGATAGTGTAGTCTCTCTCTGGTCACATCTGCTGTGATAGTCTCTCTCTCTCTCTCTCTGGTCACATCTGCTGTGATAGTCTCTCTCTCTCTCTCTGGTCATATCTGCTGTGATAGTGTAGTCTCTCTCTCTCTTGTCACATCTCCTGTGATAGTGTAGTCTCTCTCTTGTCACATCTGCTGTGATAGTGGAGTCTCTCTCTGGTCACATCTGCTGTGATAGTGGAGTCTCTCTATCTGGTCACATCTGCTGTGATAGTGGAGTCTCTCTCTGGTCACATCTGCTGTGATAGTGGAGTCTCTCTCTCTGGTCACATCTGCTGTGATAGTGGAGTCTCTCTCTCTGGTCACATCTGCTGTGATAGTGTAGTCTCTCTCTGGTCACATCTGCTGTGATAGTGGAGTCTCTCTGGTCACATCTTCTGTGATAGTGTAGTCTCTCTCTCTCTGGTCACATCTACTGTGATAGTGGAGTCTCTCTCTTGTCACATCTGCTGTGATAGTGTAGTCTCTCTCTGGTCACATCTGCTGTGATAGTGGAGTCTCTTGTCACATCTGCTGTGATAGTGGAGTCTCTCTCTCTTGTCACATCTGCTGTGATAGTGTAGTCTCTCTCTCTCTGGTCACATCTGCTGTGATAGTGTAGTCTCTCTCTCTCTGGTCACATCTGCTGTGATAGTGTAGTCTCTCTCTCTGGTCACATCTGCTGTGATAGTGTAGTCTCTCTCTCTGGTCACATCTGCTGTGAAAGTGTAGTCTCTCTCTGGTCACATCTGCTGTGATAGTGGAGTCTCTCTCTCTGGTCACATCTGCTGTGATAGTGGAGTCTCTTGTCACATCTCCTGTGATAGTGTAGTCTCTCTCTTGTCACATCTGCTGTGATAGTGTAGTCTCTCTCTTGTCACATCTGCTGTGATAGTGTAGTCTCTCTCTTGTCACATCTGCTGGGATAGTGTAGTCTCTCTCTTGTCACATCTGCTGTGATAGTGGAGTCTCTCTCTCTTGTCACATCTGCTGTGATAGTGGAGTCTCTCTCTCTCTGGTCACATCTGCTGTGATAGTGTAGTCTCTCTCTCTCTGGTCACATCTGCTGTGATAGTGTAGTCTCTCTCTCTGGTCACATCTGCTGTGATAGTGTAGTCTCTCTCTGGTCACATCTGCTGTGATAGTCTCTCTCTCTCTCTCTCTGGTCACATCTGCTGTGATAGTCTCTCTCTCTCTCTCTCTGGTCACATCTGCTGTGATAGTGGAGTCTCTCTCTTGTCACATCTGCTGTGATAGTGTAGTCTCTCTCTCTGGTCACATCTGCTGTGATAGTGTAGTCTCTCTCTCTCTGGTCACATCTGCTGTGATAGTGTAGTCTCTCTCTCTCTTGTCACATCTGCTGTGATAGTGTAGTCTCTCTCTCTGGTCACATCTGCTGTGATTGTGTGGTCTCTCTCTCTGGTCACATCTGCTGTGATAGTGTAGTCTCTCTCTGGTCACATCTGCTGTGATAGTGTAGTCTCTCTCTGGTCACATCTGCTGTGATAGTGTAGTCTCTCTCTGGTCACATCTGCTGTGATAGTGTAGTCTCTCTCTCTCTGGTCACATCTGCTGTGATAGTGTAGTCTCTCTCTCGTCACATCTGCTGTGATAGTGTAGTCTCTCTCTCTCTGGTCACATCTGCTGTGATAGTGTAGTCTCTCTCTCTCTTGTCACATCTGCTGTGATAGTGGAGTCTCTCTCTCTCTGGTCACATCTGCTGTGATAGTGGAGTCTCTCTCTCTTGTCACATCTGCTGTGATAGTGGAGTCTCTCTCTCTCTCTGGTCACATCTGCTGTGATAGTGGAGTCTCTCTCTCTCTGGTCACATCTGCTGTGATAGTGTAGTCTCTCTCTGGTCACATCTGCTGTGATAGTGTAGTCTCTCTCTCTCTGGTCACATCTGCTGTGATAGTGTAGTCTCTCTCTGGTCACATCTGCTGTGATAGTGGAGTCTCTCTCTCTTGTCACATCTGCTGTGATAGTGGAGTCTCTCTCTCTCTGGTCACATCTGCTGTGATAGTGGAGTCTCTCTCTCTTGTCACATCTGCTGTGATAGTGGAGTCTCTCTCTCTCTCTTGTCACATCTGTTGTGATAGTGGAGTCTCTCTCTCTCTGGTCACATCTGCTGTGATAGTGTAGTCTCTCTCTGGTCACATCTGCTGTGATAGTGTAGTCTCTCTCTCTCTGGTCACATCTGCTGTGATAGTGTAGTCTCTCTCTGGTCACATCTGCTGTGATAGTGGAGTCTCTCTCTCTCTGGTCACATCTGCTGTGATAGTGGAGTCTCTCTCTCTTGTCACATCTGCTGTGATAGTGGAGTCTCTCTCTCTCTGGTCACATCTGCTGTGATAGTGTAGTCTCTCTCTCTCTGGTCACATCTGCTGTGATAGTGGAGTCTCTCTCTCTGGTCACATCTGCTGTGATAGTGTAGTCTCTCTCTCTCTGGTCACATCTGCTGTGATAGTGTAGTCTCTCTCTCTTGTCACATCTGCTGTGATAGTGTAGTCTCTCTCTCTCTGGTCACATCTGCTGTGATAGTGTAGTCTCTCTCTTGTCACATCTGCTGTGATAGTGTAGTCTCTCTCTCTCTTGTCACATGTGCTGTGATAGTGTAGTCTCTCTCTGGTCACATCTGCTGTGATAGTGTAGTCTCTCTCTCTGGTCACATCTGCTGTGATAGTGTAGTCTCTCTCTGGTCACATCTGCTGTGATAGTGTAGTCTCTCTCTGGTCACATCTGCTGTGATAGTGTAGTCTCTCTCTCTCTGGTCACATCTGCTGTGATAGTGTAGTCTCTCTCTGGTCACATCTGCTGTGATAGTGTAGTCTCTCTCTCTCTGGTCACATCTGCTGTGATAGTGTAGTCTCTCTCTTGTCACATCTGCTGTGATAGTGTAGTCTCTCTCTCTCTGGTCACATCTGCTGTGATAGTGTAGTCTCTCTCTCTCTGGTCACATCTGCTGTGATAGTGTAGTCTCTCTCTGGTCATATCTGCTGTGATAGTGTAGTCTCTCTCTCTGGTCACATCTGCTGTGATAGTGTAGTCTCTCTCTCTCTGGTCACATCTGCTGTGATAGTGTAGTCTCTCTCTCTCTGGTCACATCTGCTGTGATAGTGTAGTCTCTCTCTGGTCATATCTGCTGTGATAGTGTAGTCTCTCTCTCTCTGGTCACATCTGCTGTGATAGTGTAGTCTCTCTCTCTCTGGTCACATCTGCTGTGATAGTGTAGTCTCTCTCTGGTCATATCTGCTGTGATAGTGTAGTCTCTCTCTCTCTGGTCACATCTGCTGTGATAGTGTAGTCTCTCTCTCTCTGGTCACATCTGCTGTGATAGTGGAATCTCTTGTCACATCTGCTGTGATAGTGTAGTCTCTCTCTGGTCACATCTGCTGTGATAGTGTAGTCTCTCTCTGGTCACATCTGCTGTGATAGTGTAGTCTCTCTCTCTCTGGTCACATCTGCTGTGATAGTGTAGTCTCTCTCTGGTCATATCTGCTGTGATAGTGTAGTCTCTCTCTCTCTGGTCACATCTGCTGTGATAGTGGAGTCTCTTGTCACATCTGCTGTGATAGTGTAGTCTCTCTCTTGTCATATCTGCTGTGATAGTGTAGTCTCTCTCTCTTGTCACATCTGCTGTGATAGTGGAGTCTCTCTCTCTCTCTGGTCACATCTGCTGTGATAGTGGAGTCTCTCTCTCTCTGGTCACATCTGCTGTGATAGTGTAGTCTCTCTCTGGTCACATCTGCTGTTATAGTGTAGTCTCTCTCTCTCTGGTCACATCTGCTGTGATAGTGTAGTCTCTCTCTGGTCACATCTGCTGTGATAGTGGAGTCTCTCTCTCTTGTCACATCTGCTGTGATAGTGGAGTCTCTCTCTCTCTGGTCACATCTGCTGTGATAGTGGAGTCTCTCTCTCTTGTCACATCTGGTGTGATAGTGGAGTCTCTCTCTCTCTCTTGTCACATCTGTTGTGATAGTGGAGTCTCTCTCTCTCTGGTCACATCTGCTGATATAGTGTAGTCTCTCTCTGGTCACATCTGCTGTGATAGTGTAGTCTCTCTCTCTCTGGTCACATCTGCTGTGATAGTGTAGTCTCTCTCTGGTCACATCTGCTGTGATAGTGGAGTCTCTCTCTCTCTGGTCACATCTGCTGTGATAATGGAGTCTCTCTCTCTTGTCACATCTGCTGTGATAGTGGAGTCTCTCTCTCTCTGGTCACATCTGCTGTGATAGTGTAGTCTCTCTCTCTCTGGTCACATCTGCTGTGATAGTGGAGTCTCTCTCTCTGGTCACATCTGCTGTGATAGTGTAGTCTCTCTCTCTCTGGTCACATCTGCTGTGATAGTGTAGTCTCTCTCTCTTGTCACATCTGCTGTGATAGTGTAGTCTCTCTCTCTCTGGTCACATCTGCTGTGATAGTGTAGTCTCTCTCTCTGGTCACATCTGCTGTGATAGTGTAGTCTCTCTCTCTGGTCACATCTGCTGTGATAGTGTAGTCTCTCTCTGGTCACATCTGCTGTGATAGTGTAGTCTCTCTCTGGTCACATCTGCTGTGATAGTGTAGTCTCTCTCTCTCTGGTCACATCTGCTGTGATAGTGGAGTCTCTCTCTCTGGTCACATCTGCTGTGATAGTGTAGTCTCTCTCTCTCTGGTCACATCTGCTGTGATAGTGTAGTCTCTCTCTCTTGTCACATCTGCTGTGATAGTGTAGTCTCTCTCTCTCTGGTCACATCTGCTGTGATAGTGTAGTCTCTCTCTTGTCACATCTGCTGTGATAGTGTAGTCTCTCTCTCTCTTGTCACATGTGCTGTGATAGTGTAGTCTCTCTCTGGTCACATCTGCTGTGATAGTGTAGTCTCTCTCTCTGGTCACATCTGCTGTGATAGTGTAGTCTCTCTCTGGTCACATCTGCTGTGATAGTGTAGTCTCTCTCTGGTCACATCTGCTGTGATAGTGTAGTCTCTCTCTCTCTGGTCACATCTGCTGTGATAGTGTAGTCTCTCTCTGGTCACATCTGCTGTGATAGTGTAGTCTCTCTCTCTCTGGTCACATCTGCTGTGATAGTGTAGTCTCTCTCTCGTCACATCTGCTGTGATAGTGTAGTCTCTCTCTCTCTGGTCACATCTGCTGTGATAGTGTAGTCTCTCTCTCTCTTGTCACATCTGCTGTGATAGTGGAGTCTCTCTCTCTCTGGTCACATCTGCTGTGATAGTGGAGTCTCTCTCTCTTGTCACATCTGCTGTGATAGTGGAGTCTCTCTCTCTCTCTGGTCACATCTGCTGTGATAGTGGAGTCTCTCTCTCTCTGGTCACATCTGCTGTGATAGTGTAGTCTCTCTCTGGTCACATCTGCTGTGATAGTGTAGTCTCTCTCTCTCTGGTCACATCTGCTGTGATAGTGTAGTCTCTCTCTGGTCACATCTGCTGTGATAGTGGAGTCTCTCTCTCTTGTCACATCTGCTGTGATAGTGGAGTCTCTCTCTCTCTGGTCACATCTGCTGTGATAGTGGAGTCTCTCTCTCTCTCTTGTCACATCTGTTGTGATAGTGGAGTCTCTCTCTCTCTGGTCACATCTGCTGTGATAGTGTAGTCTCTCTCTGGTCACATCTGCTGTGATAGTGTAGTCTCTCTCTCTCTGGTCACATCTGCTGTGATAGTGTAGTCTCTCTCTGGTCACATCTGCTGTGATAGTGGAGTCTCTCTCTCTCTGGTCACATCTGCTGTGATAGTGGAGTCTCTCTCTCTTGTCACATCTGCTGTGATAGTGGAGTCTCTCTCTCTCTGGTCACATCTGCTGTGATAGTGTAGTCTCTCTCTCTCTGGTCACATCTGCTGTGATAGTGGAGTCTCTCTCTCTGGTCACATCTGCTGTGATAATGTAGTCTCTCTCTCTCTGGTCACATCTGCTGTGATAGTGTAGTCTCTCTCTCTTGTCACATCTGCTGTGATAGTGTAGTCTCTCTCTCTCTGGTCACATCTGCTGTGATAGTGTAGTCTCTCTCTTGTCACATCTGCTGTGATAGTGTAGTCTCTCTCTCTCTTGTCACATGTGCTGTGATAGTGTAGTCTCTCTCTGGTCACATCTGCTGTGATAGTGTAGTCTCTCTCTCTGGTCACATCTGCTGTGATAGTGTAGTCTCTCTCTGGTCACATCTGCTGTGATAGTGTAGTCTCTCTCTGGTCACATCTGCTGTGATAGTGTAGTCTCTCTCTCTCTGGTCACATCTGCTGTGATAGTGTAGTCTCTCTCTGGTCACATCTGCTGTGATAGTGTAGTCTCTCTCTCTCTGGTCACATCTGCTGTGATAGTGTAGTCTCTCTCTTGTCACATCTGCTGTGATAGTGTAGTCTCTCTCTCTCTGGTCACATCTGCTGTGATAGTGTAGTCTCTCTCTCTCTGGTCACATCTGCTGTGATAGTGTAGTCTCTCTCTGGTCATATCTGCTGTGATAGTGTAGTCTCTCTCTCTGGTCACATCTGCTGTGATAGTGTAGTCTCTCTCTCTCTGGTCACATCTGCTGTGATAGTGTAGTCTCTCTCTCTCTGGTCACATCTGCTGTGATAGTGTAGTCTCTCTCTGGTCATATCTGCTGTGATAGTGTAGTCTCTCTCTCTCTGGTCACATCTGCTGTGATAGTGTAGTCTCTCTCTCTCTGGTCACATCTGCTGTGATAGTGTAGTCTCTCTCTGGTCATATCTGCTGTGATAGTGTAGTCTCTCTCTCTCTGGTCACATCTGCTGTGATAGTGTAGTCTCTCTCTCTCTGGTCACATCTGCTGTGATAGTGGAGTCTCTTGTCACATCTGCTGTGATAGTGTAGTCTCTCTCTGGTCACATCTGCTGTGATAGTGTAGTCTCTCTCTGGTCACATCTGCTGTGATAGTGTAGTCTCTCTCTCTCTGGTCACATCTGCTGTGATAGTGTAGTCTCTCTCTGGTCATATCTGCTGTGATAGTGTAGTCTCTCTCTCTCTGGTCACATCTGCTGTGATAGTGTAGTCTCTCTCTCTCTGGTCACATCTGCTGTGATAGTGGAGTCTCTTGTCACATCTGCTGTGATAGTGTAGTCTCTCTCTTGTCATATCTGCTGTGATAGTGTAGTCTCTCTCTCTTGTCACATCTGCTGTGATAGTGGAGTCTCTCTCTCTCTCTGGTCACATCTGCTGTGATAGTGGAGTCTCTCTCTCTCTGGTCACATCTGCTGTGATAGTGTAGTCTCTCTCTGGTCACATCTGCTGTGATAGTGTAGTCTCTCTCTCTCTGGTCACATCTGCTGTGATAGTGTAGTCTCTCTCTGGTCACATCTGCTGTGATAGTGGAGTCTCTCTCTCTTGTCACATCTGCTGTGATAGTGGAGTCTCTCTCTCTCTGGTCACATCTGCTGTGATAGTGGAGTCTCTCTCTCTTGTCACATCTGGTGTGATAGTGGAGTCTCTCTCTCTCTCTTGTCACATCTGTTGTGATAGTGGAGTCTCTCTCTCTCTGGTCACATCTGCTGATATAGTGTAGTCTCTCTCTGGTCACATCTGCTGTGATAGTGTAGTCTCTCTCTCTCTGGTCACATCTGCTGTGATAGTGTAGTCTCTCTCTGGTCACATCTGCTGTGATAGTGGAGTCTCTCTCTCTCTGGTCACATCTGCTGTGATAGTGGAGTCTCTCTCTCTTGTCACATCTGCTGTGATAGTGGAGTCTCTCTCTCTCTGGTCACATCTGCTGTGATAGTGTAGTCTCTCTCTCTCTGGTCACATCTGCTGTGATAGTGGAGTCTCTCTCTCTGGTCACATCTGCTGTGATAGTGTAGTCTCTCTCTCTCTGGTCACATCTGCTGTGATAGTGTAGTCTCTCTCTCTTGTCACATCTGCTGTGATAGTGTAGTCTCTCTCTCTCTGGTCACATCTGCTGTGATAGTGTAGTCTCTCTCTTGTCACATCTGCTGTGATAGTGTAGTCTCTCTCTCTCTTGTCACATGTGCTGTGATAGTGTAGTCTCTCTCTGGTCACATCTGCTGTGATAGTGTAGTCTCTCTCTCTGGTCACATCTGCTGTGATAGTGTAGTCTCTCTCTGGTCACATCTGCTGTGATAGTGTAGTCTCTCTCTGGTCACATCTGCTGTGATAGTGTAGTCTCTCTCTCTCTGGTCACATCTGCTGTGATAGTGTAGTCTCTCTCTGGTCACATCTGCTGTGATAGTGTAGTCTCTCTCTCTCTGGTCACATCTGCTGTGATAGTGTAGTCTCTCTCTTGTCACATCTGCTGTGATAGTGTAGTCTCTCTCTCTCTGGTCACATCTGCTGTGATAGTGTAGTCTCTCTCTCTCTGGTCACATCTGCTGTGATAGTGTAGTCTCTCTCTCTCTGGTCACATCTGCTGTGATAGTGTAGTCTCTCTCTGGTCATATCTGCTGTGATAGTGTAGTCTCTCTCTCTCTGGTCACATCTGCTGTGATAGTGTAGTCTCTCTCTCTCTGGTCACATCTGCTGTGATAGTGTAGTCTCTCTCTGGTCATATCTGCTGTGATAGTGTAGTCTCTCTCTCTCTGGTCACATCTGCTGTGATAGTGTAGTCTCTCTCTCTCTGGTCACATCTGCTGTGATAGTGGAGTCTCTTGTCACATCTGCTGTGATAGTGTAGTCTCTCTCTGGTCACATCTGCTGTGATAGTGTAGTCTCTCTCTGGTCACATCTGCTGTGATAGTGTAGTCTCTCTCTCTCTGGTCACATCTGCTGTGATAGTGTAGTCTCTCTCTGGTCATATCTGCTGTGATAGTGTAGTCTCTCTCTCTCTGGTCACATCTGCTGTGATAGTGTAGTCTCTCTCTCTCTGGTCACATCTGCTGTGATAGTGGAGTCTCTTGTCACATCTGCTGTGATAGTGTAGTCTCTCTCTTGTCATATCTGCTGTGATAGTGTAGTCTCTCTCTCTGGTCACATCTGCTGTGATAGTGTGTCAAGTGTGTTGCATGATAGCTATATTGTTTTTTGCGAAAAATTATTTATTGCAACAAAGATGATACAAATAGTGAGAACTATACTCACCGCCAAAAGCTTTGCATTCTTCATTTTAGTCTTTATGTGATGTTTATGGAATGGTGTTATAGTAAATTAACTACACTATCTGCTAATTATAATTATTGGTGAGCTTGGTCCAAATCCAATTAAACGAACGTTTTCATAAGTTAACAACCAAATACTGGAAGTATCTATATGGACTGAGAGTGTGTCATCGTCAGAGACGACCAGACTACAACGATAGTAGAACCATTTATATGGACTGAAAGTGTGTCATCGTCAGGGACGACCAGACTACAACGACAGTAGAACCATTTATATGGACTGAAAGTGTGCCAACGTCAGGGACGACCAGACTACAACGACAGTAGAACCATTTATATGGACTGAAAGTGTTTCATCGTCAGGGACGACCAGACGTCAACGACAGTAGAACCATTTATATGGACTGAAAGTGTGTCATCGTCAGGGACGACCAGACTACAATGACAGTACAACCATTTATATGGACTGAAAGAGTGTCATCGTCAGGGAGAACTAGACTACAACGACAGTAAAACCATTTATATGGACTGATAGTGTGTCATCGTCAGGGACGACCAGACTACAACGACAGTAGAACCATTTATATGGACTGAGAGTGTGTCATCGTCAGGGACGACCAGACTACAACGACAGTAGAACCATTTATATGGACTGAGAGTGTGTCATCGTCAGGGACGACCAGACGACAACGACAGTAGAACCATTTATATGGACTGAAAGTGTGCCATCGTCAGGGAGAACCAGACTACAACGACAGTAGAACCATTTATATGGACTGATAGTGTGTCATCGTCAGGGAGAACCAGACTACAACGACAGTAGAACCATTTATATGGACTGAAAGTGTGTCATCGTCAGGGACGACCAGACTACAACGGCAGTAGAACCATTTATATGGACTGAGAGTGTGTCATCGTCAGGGACGACCAGACTACAACGACAGTAGAACCATTTATATGGACTGAGAGTGTGTCATCGTCAGGGACGACCAGACTACAACGACAGTAGAACCATTTATATGGACTGAGAGTGTGTCATCGTCAGGGACGACCAGACGACAACGACAGTAGAACCATTTATATGGACTGAAAGTGTGCCATCGTCAGGGAGAACCAGACTACAACGACAGTAGAACCATTTATATGGACTGAAAGTGTGTCATCGTCAGGGACGACCAGACGACAACGACAGTAGAACCATTTATATGGACTGAAAGTGTGCCATCGTCAGGGAGAACCAGACTACAACGACAGTAGAACCATTTATATGGACTGATAGTGTGTCATCGTCAGGGAGAACCAGACTACAACGACAGTAGAACCATTTATATGGACTGAAAGTGTGTCATCGTCAGGGACGACCAGACTACAACGGCAGTAGAACCATTTATATGGACTGAGAGTGTGTCATCGTCAGGGACGACCAGACTACAACGACAGTAGAACCATTTATATGGACTGAGAGTGTGTCATCGTCAGGGACGACCAGACTACAACGACAGTAGAACCATTTATATGGACTGAGAGTGTGTCATCGTCAGGGACGACCAGACGACAACGACAGTAGAACCATTTATATGGACTGAAAGTGTGCCATCGTCAGGGAGAACCAGACTACAACGACAGTAGAACCATTTATATGGACTGAAAGTGTGTCATCGTCAGGGACGACCAGACTACAACGACAGTAGAACCCTTTACATGGACTGAAAGTGTGTCATCGTCAGGGACGACCAGACTACAACGACAGTAGAACCATTTACATGGACTGAAAGTGTGTCATCGTCAGGGACGACCAGACTACAACGACAGTAGAACCATTTATATGGACTGAAAGTGTGTCATCGTCAGGGACGACCAGACTACAACGACAGTAGAACCATTTATATGGACTGAAAGTGTCATCGTCAGGGAGAACCAGACTACAACGACAGTAGAACCATTTATATGGACTGAAAGTGTGTCATCGTCAGGGACAACCAGACTACAACGACAGTAGAACCATTTATATGGACTGAAAGTGTGTCATCGTCAGGGAGAACCAGACTACAACGACAGTAGAACCATTTATATGGACTGAAAGTGTGTCGTCGTCAGGGACGACCAGACTACAACGACAGTAGAACCATTTATATGGACTGAAAGTGTTTCATCGTCAGGGACGACCAGACGTCAACGACAGTTGAACCATTTATATGGACTGAAAGTGTGTCATCGTCAGGGACGACCAGACTACAATGACAGTACAACCATTTATATGGACTGAAAGAGTGTCATCGTCAGGGAGAACTAGACTACAACGACAGTAAAACCATTTATATGGACTGAAAGTGTGTCATCGTCAGGGACGACCAGACTACAACGACAGTAGAACCATTTATATGGACTGAGAGTGTGTCATCGTCAGGGACGACCAGACTACAACGACAGTAGAACCATTTATATGGACTGAGAGTGTGTCATCGTCAGGGACGACCAGACTACAACGACAGTAGAACCATTTATATGGACTGAGAGTGTGTCATCGTCAGGGACGACCAGACTACAACGACAGTAGAACCTTTTATATGGACTGAAAGTGTGCCATCGTCAGGGAGGACCAGACTACAACGACAGTAGAACCATTTATATGGACTGATAGTGTGTCATCGTCAGGGAGAACCAGACTACAACGACAGTAGAACCATTTATATGGACTGAAAGTGTGTCATCGTCAGGGACGACCAGACTACAACGACAGTAGAACCATTTATATGGACTGAAAGTGTGTCATCGTCAGGGACGACCAGACTACAACGACAGTAGAACCATTTACATGGACTGAAAGTGTGTCATCGTCAGGGACGACCAGACTACAACGACAGTAGAACCATTTATATGGACTGAAAGTGTGTCATCGTCAGGGACGACCAGACTACAACGACAGTAGAACCATTTATATGGACTGAAAGTGTGTCATCGTCAGGGACGACCAGACTACAACGACAGTAGAACCATTTACATGGACTGAAAGTGTGTCATCGTCAGGGACGACCAGACTACAACGACAGTAGAACCATTTATATGGACTGAAAGTGTGTCATCGTCAGGGACAACCAGACTACAACGACAGTAGAACCATTTACATGGACTGAAAGTGTGTCTTCGTCAGGAACGACCAGACTACAACGACAGTAGAACCATTTATATGGACTGAAAGTGTCATCGTCAGGGACGACCAGACTACAACGACAGTAGAACCATTTATATGGACTGAAAGTGTGTCATCGTCAGGGACGACCAGACTACAACGACAGTAGAACCATTTATATGGACTGAAAGTGTCATCGTCAGGGAGAACCAGACTACAACGACAGTAGAACCATTTATATGGACTGAAAGTGTGTCATCGTCAGGGACAACCAGACTACAACGACAGTAGAACCATTTATATGGACTGAAAGTGTGTCATCGTCAGGGAGAACCAGACTACAACGACAGTAGAACCATTTATATGGACTGAAAGTGTGTCGTCGTCAGGGACGACCAGACTACAACGACAGTAGAACCATTTATATGGACTGAAAGTGTGTCATCGTCAGGGAGAACCAGACTACAACGACAGTAGAACCATTTATATGGACTGAAAGTGTGTCGTCGTCAGGGACGACCAGACTACAACGACAGTAGAACCATTTACATGGACTGAAAGTGTGTCATCGTCAGGAACGACCAGACTACAACGACAGTAGAACCATTTATATGGACTGAAAGTGTGTCGTCGTCAGGGACGACCAGACTACAACGACAGTAGAACCATTTACATGGACTGAAAGTGTGTCATCGTCAGGGACGACCAGACTACAACGACAGTAGAACCATTTATATGGACTGAAAGTGTCATCGTCAGGGAGAACCAGACTACAACGACAGTAGAACCATTTATATGGACTGAAAGTGTGTCATCGTCAGGGACAACCAGACTACAACGACAGTAGAACCATTTATATGGACTGAAAGTGTGTCATCGTCAGGGACAACCAGACTACAACGACAGTAGAACCATTTACATGGACTGAAAGTGTGTCTTCGTCAGGAACGACCAGACTACAACGACAGTAGAACCATTTATATGGACTGAACGTGTCATCGTCAGGGACGACCAGACTACAACGACAGTAGAACCATTTATATGGACTGAAAGTGTGTCATCGTCAGGGACGACCAGACTACAACGACAGTAGAACCATTTATATGGACTGAAAGTGTCATCGTCAGGGAGAACCAGACTACAACGACAGTAGAACCATTTATATGGACTGAAAGTGTGTCATCGTCAGGGACAACCAGACTACAACGACAGTAGAACCATTTATATGGACTGAAAGTGTGTCATCGTCAGGGAGAACCAGACTACAACGACAGTAGAACCATTTATATGGACTGAAAGTGTGTCGTCGTCAGGGACGACCAGACTACAACGACAGTAGAACCATTTACATGGACTGAAAGTGTGTCATCGTCAGGGACGACCAGACTACAACGACAGTACAACCTGATGAATACAGACAGTAGTTCACAGTTTAAGACTAAAGAATGTAAATTCATTTTAGTTCCATCTATTTTTCCTCTCCCAGTCCAATCTAATGCTGTTTACAACACTACTCCTTAGGGGATAAGTTAATAAAACTCTATTGAATATATGTATTAAATATCTCTTGTCCCCCCAAAGTCCGGGCCAGAAATGGCTGTCCAACCAGGAAGGGAAAGAGAGCTTTAATGTGTATGAAAGAGAGAGAAAACTATCCCTTTGAATTTGTTTCTCTTCTCTTTTTCCACCCTTTCCGCTTTTCACATATTCTGTTTTTCACCCTCTATATCTTTTTTCAGACTTTCTGTTTTTCCCTCTTTTCTTCCCCTGAGTCGTCCTGTTTTTCCCTCCTTTCTTCCCTTGTGTCGTCCTGTTTTTCCCTCCTTTCTTCCCCTGTGTCGTCCTGTTTTTCCCTCCTTTCTTCCCCTGTGTCGTCCTGTTTTTCCCTCCTTTCTTCCCCTGTGTCGTCCTGTTTTTCCCTCTTTTCTTCCCCTGTGTCGTCCTGTTTTTCCCTCTTTTCTTCCCCTGTGTCGTCCTGTTTTTCCCTCCTTTCTTCCCCTGTGTCGTCCTGTTTTTCCCTCTTTTCTTCCCCTGTGTCGTCCTGTTTTTCCCTCTTTTCTTCCCCTGTGTCGTCCTGTTTTTTCCTCTTTTCTTCCCCTGTGTCGTCCTGTTTTTCCCTCCTTTCTTCCCCTGTGTCGTCCTGTTTTTCCCTCTTTTCTTCCCCTGTGTCGTCCTGTTTTTCCCTCCTTTCTTCCCCTGTGTCGTCCTGTTTTTCCCTCTTTTCTTCCCCTGTGTCGTCCTGTTTTTCCCTCCTTTCTTCCCCTGTGTCGTCCTGTTTTTCCCTCCTTTCTTCCCCTGTGTCGTCCTGTTTTTCCCTCCTTTCTTCCCCTGTGTCGTCCTGTTTTTCCCTCCTTTCTTCCCCTGTGTCGTCCTGTTTTTCCCTCTTTTCTTCCCCTGTGTCGTCCTGTTTTTCCCTCTTTTCTTCCCCTGTGTCGTCCTGTTTTTCCCTCTTTTCTTCCCCTGTGTCGTCCTGTTTTTCCCTCCTTTCTTCCCCTGTGTCGTCCTGTTTTTCCCTCTTTTCTTCCCCTGTGTCGTCCTGTTTTTCCCTCTTTTCTTCCCCTGTGTCGTCCTGTTTTTCCCTCTTTTCTTCCCCTGTGTCGTCCTGTTTTTCCCTCTTTTCTTCCCCTGTGTCGTCCTGTTTTTCCCTCCTTTCTTCCCCTGTGTCGTCCTGTTTTTCCCTCCTTTCTTCCCCTGTGTCGTCCTGTTTTTCCCTCTTTTCTTCCCCTGTGTCGTCCTGTTTTTCCCTCCTTTCTTCCCCTGTGTCGTCCTGTTTTTCCCTCCTTTCTTCCCCTGTGTCGTCCTGTTTTTCCCTCTTTTCTTCCCCTGTGTCGTCCTGTTTTTCCCTCCTTTCTTCCCCTGTGTCGTCCTGTTTTTCCCTCCTTTCTTCCCCTGTGTCGTCCTGTTTTTCCCTCCTTTCTTCCCCTGTGTCGTCCTGTTTTTCCCTCCTTTCTTCCCCTGTGTCGTCCTGTTTTTCCCTCTTTTCTTCCCCTGTGTCGTCCTGTTTTTCCCTCTTTTCTTCCCCTGTGTCGTCCTGTTTTTCTCTCCTTTCTTCCCCTGTGTCGTCCTGTTTTTCCCTGTTTTCTTCCCCTGTGTCGTCCTGTCTTTGGCTCCTGTGTCGAGCGTTAATGAAACTATTTCAAACAAGCATAATGGTTTTCCTTCCGCAGGGACCCAGAGGTTCTGACAATGTCACTATCGCTCCGGCCAACAGGCTGACACAACACCACCACCTCTACTCCCTCTCTCTCTATAATCTCTGTCTCCCTTCTCTCTCCTCCTCTCTCTCTCTATAATCTCTGTCTCCGTTCTCCTCTCTCTCTCGCTATAACCTCTGTCTCTCTCTCTCTCCCTCTCTCTCTCTCTCCCTCTCTCTCTCTTTCCCTTCCCTTCCCTCTCCCTCTCTCTCTCTCTCTGTTTGGTTTTCTATTCTCATCCCTTTGTAACAACTCTCTCTGTCCCTCTCTCTCTCTTTCCCTTCCCTTCCCTCTCTCCCTCTCTCTCCCTCTCTCTCTCTCTCTCTCTCTTTCCCTTCCCTTCCCTCTCTCCCTCTCTCTCCCTCTCTCTCTCTCTCTTTCCCTTCCCTTCCCTCTCTCCCTCTCTCTCCATCTCTCTCTCTCTCTCTCCCTCTCTCTCTCTTTCCCTTCCCTTCCCTCTCTCCCTCTCTCTCTCTCCCTCTCTCTCTCTCTCTCTCTCTCTCTCTCTCTCTCTCTCTCTCTCTCTGTTTGGTTTTCTATTCTCATCCCTTCGTAACAACTCTCTCTGTCCCTCTCTCTCCATTTAATTTTTCTTTCCCTCCTCTCTGTCAGTTTGCCCTTATCTCTTTGTTAGCTGTTTCTCTTTCCTTCCTATTTTTTCACTGTGTGTGACAATCAGCGATATATAAAAACGAATACAACAAAGAACTACACGGAACCCTGAGCTGAGTGTCTCTGTTTCCCGGGGGAGGGGTCAGGAGGACGGACGCCAGCGCTCTGATAGCATTGTTCCCCTCTCAGCCCTCTCCACTTCACTGGCCCTCCATTTCAAGACCTCCATCAGGCCTGGGGCCAGGGGGTGCTTGGGGCTGAATGTAGCCAGGACAGGGCTTCTGTCCTGGGGCTAAGTGAGGAGCCTTGAAGCGGTGGAGGGCTGGAGGACCAGGGCAGTTGCCTGGCTACCAGACTCATTGCTCCAGTAAAACGCTAGGCCACGCCCACAGACGTTAGTTTCTTCTTCTCGATGAGTCTGGATCTGAGTACCTCCCCAACCCTTCATCGAATGCGAACACATTCGGGGCCATCTGATTGGTCCAGAAACTGATGGGTTGGGCCCCTAACACAGATGGGTAAAGCAGCGGTATCAAAATATATCACTGGCTTTGATACTCCGATTGGTTAGAGATGATCTTGATTGCTGATGAAGTTGTTTGTGTTGCCCCTCGCCAACACAAACAACTTCATTGATGGCCAGTCTCAAACAAGTATGCAGAGAACAAATAATTGAGGGTGAGTCATAAGGCTACCAGGGCAGGGAACCAGGCCAAGACTTGAACCCAAAACCCCAGTCTATCCTGCCAGCGGACCCGCCAGGGGGGCTGCCGAGGCTGGGCATGACTGGCGGGGGAAATGGGGGACGACCGGAGCTCGGCAGCTTCTTCAGAAGCCCACGCAGAGAGTGAGAAGAGAAGAGCATAACACGAGGCCCACATATAAGACCTGTACTCTGAATATACACAGAACACATTAAAGACCTGTACTCTGAATAATCACAGAACACATAAAAGACCTGTACTCTGAATAATCACAGAACACATTAAAGACCTGTACTCTGAATAATCACAGAACACATAAAAGACCTGTACTCTGAATAATCACAGAACACATTAAAGACCTGTACTCTGAATAATCACAGAACACATAAAAGACCTGTACTCTGAATAATCACAGAACACATAAAAGACCTGTACTCTGAATAATCACAGAACACATTAAAGACCTGTACTCTGAATAATCACAGAACACATTAAAGACCTGTACTCTGAATAATCACAGAACAAAACACAGTCAGAGAACATCCTAAAGGGGAAGGAATATAAATATGTGGATTAATGAACAGAGAATGTATGAATCGTCATTTTAAGAAGTGGAAGGGGAAATAATTTATTTTGTTCAGTTGCTGTTTAGGATTGGGGACATGGTACAGGCCTCATGGTGAGTTAAAGAATGAACAGATTACCATGTTATATTTCTTACATTCATACTTACTGACTTTATTGTCCCCATGGGGAAATGTTGTTGCAGTGTCATGTACACGTTTAAAGTGGCGTTTAAATACAAAACAAAAATGGACAATACAAATTTCATAACAGTTACAAAGCAATATATATGTTTTTTTTTTTAAAGACTAGCCTGCTGGCGTTAGTGAGTCGATAGGAACATTAGCCCGAGCTATTTAGGAGAGATATCACACCTGGCACAAATGATTGAAAGATTCAGCATCCGTTCCAGTCATAAGAGGTCGCTTAGAGACCCCCGGCCACTAGGGGGCCCCGGAGTGAAGTATATATACATATATATATACATATATATTTAAAAACTCAGTCGGGTTCTCGACTTACTATCGAGAGTTAGAATAGTAGAAAACACCAGGTGTAATTTACAACTTTGATTATGAATCGGCAGTTTCTTCTCAATGTCAGCTAACGATTTTTTACATTGGTAGTTAGTCTAGCCAGATATCTAAACTTGTAGTAATCATTATGGTATCATATTAAACTGGAATAAGTTATTACACAATGTGTAGAATTGCAGAAAACTTTCTATGAAAACAAACATTTTTCTCTCCGTTGTAAAGTGGAGATGCGCGGTGGTGGGAGCCCCCCCCCCCCCCCCCCCTTAACCGAATGTTGCTTTGGGTCCCCAAAAGGCGAGAGCCGGCTTTGCATTCCACCACCGTAACAAGGCATTCATTGGGAATGTTTGTCTATGTCACGTTCCTGACCTTATTTTCCTTTGTTTAACTTTGTTTAGTTGGTCAGGACGTGAGCTGGGTGGGTAGTCTATGTTATGTGTTTCTATGTTGGGTTTAATGTGTTGCCTGATATGGTTCTCAATTAGGGGCAGGTGTTTGACGTTTCCTCTGATTGAGAACCATATTAAGGTAGGCTGTTCTCACTGTTTGTTTGTGGGTGATTGTTGCTGTGTATGTGTTTGTTACACCACACGGTACCGTTTCGTCTCATCTCGTCTCGTTCGTTCGTTTGTTCTTTCCTGTTCGTGCGTTCATTGTTTCTTATGTTCACAAGTTCAGGTCTGTTTAACGTTGTTTGTTGTTTTGTAGCTTATTCAAGTGTTCTTCGTGTTTCGTCTTCATTTAATAAATCATTATTGTCTACATACCTCGCTGCGTGTTGGTCCGATCCATGCTCCTCCTCGTCTGAGGAGGAGAACGAATATGACAGCCGTTACAGTCTATGCTGGCTTGAACAACTGTATGGAAACCTGACAGTGGACAAACCCCACCACGCATTCGCTCGTCCACATTTTAAATGTTGTCCAAATTCTCCTACGTTCCACTCTGAGTACATCAACACAACAAGAGTCTATTATCATGTTACATCAGTTTCTTTTGTTATATTGTTTTAATATTGTAAGCTCAACTCTCACTCAATATAAAATAAAATAAAAGCGCTTCATTGATTATTAATTTGGTTTAAAACATGACGATTGAGCCTGGAACAAGACATTGTTTTAACCTTTGTGTTGCAACTTGACTGCACTTGGATAAAGGACTGTCCCATAGAGTTAGATAGAGGACTCGTATTTGTTCATGTGCCATTATAATGTCTGTGACAGATCGGGTAGCACCATTGAGGCTATCTTCATTTTAAAGCAGTCGATTTTCATCTTATTTTGCGTTTGGAATAAAAAGTAAAGCTAATGTTGGGGATTTACTGCCACCTACAGGGCTGGAGTCCTGAAACAAATCTTGTCATTCATTTATTCTGGTCACTAGATTTAGCTTAAAACTTCTTATGGCTGCAGGGGCATTATTGAGTAGCTTGGATGAAAGATGCACAGAGGTGGCCAGAGTAAATGGCCTGCTCCTCAGTCATAGTTGCTAATATATGCATATTATTATTAGTATTGGATAGAAAACACTCTGAAGTTTCTAAAACTGTTTGAATTATGTCTGTGAGTATAACAGAACTCATATGGCAGGCAAAAACCTGAGAAGTTCTACTTCCTGTTTGGATTTTTTCTGAGGCCGGTAGATTTTCAACCAAGCTCCCATTGAAATTACAGCGAGATATGGATGAGTTTTCACTTCCTACGGCTTCCACTAGATGTCAACAGTCAAAATAACTTTGTCTGATGACTCTACTGTGAAGGGGGGCCGAAGGAGACAGGGATGAGTAACCACTGCCATGAGGTGACCACGCTTTGACCACGCACGTTCACGTGAGAGGCAGCTCCGTTCCATCGCTCAACTGAAGTCAATGAAATTCTCAGGTTGGAACGTTATTCAAGATGTATGTTAACAACATTCTAAAGATTGATTTAATACATCGTTTGACATGTTTCTACTGACTGTTACAGAACTTTTGGACATTTCGTCATGTTTTAGTGAATGCGCTTTGTGACTTTTTGGAATTGTTTACCAAACGCGCTAACCAAAGTAGCTAATTGGACATAAATAACGGACATTATCGAACAAATCAAGCATTTATTGTGGACCTGGGATTCCTGGGAGTGCATTCTGATGAAGATCATCAAAGGTAAGGGAATATTTATCATGTAATTTCTGGTTTCTGTTGACTCCAACATGGCGGCTAATTTGACTCTTGTTCTGAGCTCCGTCTCAGATTATTGCATGATTTGCTTTTTCCGTAAAGTTTTTTTTAAATCTGACACAGCGATTGCATTAAGGAGAGGTATCTCTATAATTCCATGTGTATAACTTGTATTATTATCTACATTTATGATGAGTATTTCCGTTGAAACGATGTGGCTATACACTATCACTGGATGTTTTTGGAACTAGTGAATGTAAAGCACCAATGTAAACTCAGATTGTTTTATATAAATATGAAC